>NC_137895.1:93277215-93504538 GCF_963455335.1 Martes martes | reverse complement strand
AAGCTGACTATAAAAGTTTTGAAGTATATCAGGAAGTAATGGTAATATTAAAACAGTAGTGCTTTCTGAAATAAGTCAATCAGAAAGGGACAATTATCATATGATCTCACTGATTTGAGGAATCTGAGAAACAAGAGAGAGGATCATAAGGGACGGGAGGGAAAAATGAAACAAAACGAAACCAGAGAAGGAAACAAAACTGAAGAAACTCTTGGTCTCAGGAAACAAACTGAGGGTTGCTGGAGTAGAGGCGGGTGGGAGGGATGGAGTGACAGGGTGATGGACACTGTGGAGGGTATATGCTATGATGAGTGCTGTGAATTGTGTAAGACCAATGAATCACAGACCTGTACCCCTGAAACATGTAATACATTTTATGTTAATTTTCAAAAAAAAACAGTAGTGCTTTCAATGAGCTGTGACAAAGTGAAAAAGCTTTTGTCAGTAATCACCGAAGTAAAACTAAAATCCAAAGAGGAAGAGTCTTCTTACTTAATTTTAATTTTAATTTTTTTTATTATTGCCTTAATATCTTCTATGCTATGGGGCACCTGGGTGGCTCAGTTGGTTAAGTATCTGACTGTTGATTTCCACTCAGGTCATGATCTCAGGGTTGTGAGATCAAGTCCCATGATGGGGCTTGATGCCCAGTATGGAGCCTGCTTAAGAAGCTCTTTCCCTCCTCCTCTACCCCTTCTACTCCCTTTCTAAATACACACACACACACACACACACACACAATGTATAAATAAATAAATATATATATTAAATAAATAAATAAATAATATATAAATAAAAAATATATATCTCTTCTATGCTAGTTTGCAAACCTTAGAGGGCATCAAAATCACCTGAAGAGACTATTAGAACACAGATTGTCAGACCCTATTCCCAGAGTTTCTGATATAGTACATCTCAGGAAGTACCCTAGAATCTGCATTTCTGACAAATTTCCAGGTAGTGTTCATACTACTAGTCAGGGACCACACTTTGAGAACCACTGTTCTGCACTCTTGTTACCAATTATGAGAGGGTGATTTTCTGAAGTATTTTCTAAACTAGGGACACTGAGAAAGAATCCATATTTCTTTTACACAGGACGTTTGTTTTAATTGGTGTACAACACCTATTTATATATTTCCAATTCTATCATAATATGCCCAAATGAGATTTTTATTATTTCTCATAATATATATATATTTCATAAAATATATATATTTCTCATAATACATAAAAACTGTGATGAATTCTAGCATAAGTGAATAATCCTTTGGTAAATAAAGAGTCATGTGGTAGAGTCTTTGGAGAAAGGAAGTGTATTTCAACTGATTTTATTACCCACAGAACCTCATACATTTGTGGACACATAGTAAGTGCTCAACAAATACATATTGACTAACCAATAATTCTATTTTTTATGTAATATACAAATCTAGGTTCTTATAAATCTAGTTCATTTTCCTAAAAAATTTTTTGCCATAACCATTATATGGAAGGTCTTAACCTCTAAAATCATCTCTAACCCTCATCTCCTGTATCCAGCCCCACTTTTCTCCTCCTAGGTTTACCTTCACTTCAACAATATCAAAATCTTAAGTTCCTTGACCCCTGCACATTCTCACATCTTTCAGCTTTCCTTGTCTTCCGGTCCTCCATTCCAGCTCCGTGATGAATTATCTCGATCATTCCCCCAACATTTTTCATAACTATCCTGTCTCCTTTTGCCACATCCTTTTAACAAAAGCCCCATCCTGCATCACACCAAAGATCCAGTGTTGCCATTTCTGCTTCACTCCATCTGAGGGAGAAAAATAATAGGTCCAGGCATACTGGTTCTGCATGGTTTTAACTTCTCATCTCCGCTGAATACTCAGTCCTACCAGATCATTCCACACAGAAAGGGCCGCCTTTGCCGTTCTCCTGAATAGTGATTGCACACCTCAACCTCCCTCTCCAAACTCCCTCTCCCCACCCCCAACTCAGAAAATGACTTTGACATAAGCAGCGGTGTGGGAAGGCTCAGGGGATGAGGAAATTCTGCTTCTTGCCAACCATTTGAGGACAGCTTTTCCAGCTCCAGTCAAGCCTTCAGAGGTGGTAGCTCTGGCATATAGCTTGACTGCAACCTCCCAAGAGACTTTGAGCCAGAACAACCCAGCTAAGCAACTCCCAGATTCCTGACCCTCAGAAGTTGTGTGAGGTAATAAATATTTATCATTTCAAGCCACTAAGTTTCAGGGTAATTTGTTACACAGCAACAGATAGCTAGCACAGCGTTTGAGACTAAACTACCCACCTCTTCTTCAGAGGCATCATTCAGTCCTCTCTTGCACTGTATACTTCAAGCCATCCTCTTCTGTCTGCTTCCCTTTGTTCGAGTCTCCTTTCTCTCTCAAAAATAAATAAATAAATAAATAAATAAATAAATAAATAAAAGCAAAAAACTTCCTTTATCCCTTATGACCTCTCATGTTTCCCCCTACTTCTGCCCTCCTCTTCATACCAAATTCCCGAAAGTAATGACTGGCTACCCACAGCTTCTAACTGCCACTCACTCCTCCACCCTCAGTAGTCTGCTGCTCACTTGCCCAACTTCACTAAAATTCCTCCCAGAGGTTTCCAATGAGCTCCAAGTTGCCAAGGCCAATAGTTACGTTAAGGAGTTTGGATCATATTCTAAGATAGTGAGAAACAGACAAGTTGTGGCCGACGACAGCGGTTAGAAGCACAAACTCCGGAGCCAGACTGCCTGGAAAACAGGAAGAACAGTTAGAGGAGGGTTGAGTAGTGGTCAGGAGAGAAGTGATGATGACTGACTTACTCCAAGGTTGTAGCAGAGGAGCTGGAAAGAAAGACCAAGACTCAGAATATAGCTTCAGAGACTGAAATAGAACTTGCTGAAGGATTGCTTAGGGGAGAAGAGGGAAAGGATGAAATTGATCATGACGTCTAAGTTCAAGGCTTGAGTAACTGGTAACAGGTGATGAGTCTATTAAAATGTAAGATTTGGGGAGAATAGGTTGGGGGGAAAAGAGTACAAATGAAGAGTTTGGGCATTATGTTTGAGATGCTTAGCAGTCATCCAAATGAAGATACCATGAAATAAAATGGAATGCGTGGTATAGTATACTGACCACTAATAATTCCCATCCATTTTTTAAATATGACAAGTGAATTCAAAAAACATCAGAAACTGCTCATTATTTGCATATTTCAGCAACTGCACAGAAACTACTTTCCATAGTTCAGCAGTTCTTGAAATCCTCATTTACAGAGTTTGGTTCATATTTCTTGAAATTAAGGCTCAACTAAGGTTTAATATTACATGAACAATCAGACACAGCGACAGAGTTCAAAATCAGTGACTTGCAGAAGCAAAGTCTGCAGGGATTTTAGACTTCTGATTAAAATATATAGACAGCACATAATTTAGGGTTAAGTTTATCTCACGTTTTGGTCCTATAACTTTAGCCCCAGAGGAGAAACAAGACCTAGCATATTAAGCATCCATCAAGGAGTCTGAATACCAAGATCTAATTTGAGTAAGACTTTTATTAAGTCACCATGTCCTAAGCTCTCTCTTTCAGTATTAGAAAAGCGAGCACAGTAAAAATGGAAGAAATAAGTTAAAATAATACATAAGGCTAGGAGGAATAACAAAAATAAGAACTACTCAAAGAAATAGCAAAAGTAAACAATCGTTTAGATTAGAATGATCAGAAATTTGTTTAAAAATATCAAAAATTTTATTGCTAATAAATGAATATGTAGCTAATACAGAGTCAGTGAACCAGTCTCAGCAGAGCCTTACATGAGAAAAGTACCTGATCAATTAGAACAGCGATAATACGGCAGCAACCATGTATTTCTATGTTGATTTACTTTCCGCTCTGCTATACATCATTTCATGCTACATGGCTATCCAATTTGAGGGATTCAGTCATTCAGCAAACATTAATGATCACCTCCTTTGTGGCAGGCACCGCATAAGGCATTGAAATTGAAGACCCAGTCCTTGTTCACAGAGATGATATTCAATGCAATAATATTATCAGTGATGGGGTAACAGCAAGATCAAAAGGGGTCCCACCTCATCCTGCAGTATGGAATATGGGGGTAAGGAAAATTGCATGCTCATATGTCCCAATAAAATGATGCTTGAGCTGAGAATCGATAGTGAATAGCAGTTAGATTCTCAGACACCAAAAGAAGAATGTCTCTGACTCAAGAAATACCGTATATGGAAGAGATGGCTCCAAGATCTGGCAAGACACTGCTGGAAGGTTTGCATATAATTTAGCTTGATGGAAGCATAGGATGGGTTTAGGGGAGCAGATGAAGAAGATAAAGAGGAGGAAAAGGAAGGTCATCACAGTCATTCCATGGCAAATGAAGGAGCCGAGCTCTGACTAAACATCACAGGATGCAATGAAAGGTGTTTAGGAAAAAAGGTAACGTGAGCAGACGTCCATTTTAGATACACTTCTTTGCCCATTTTGGAGAAGGTGGATTCAACAACTTGAGACTCTAGAAGCAGGGAACCTTTTCTTATGATTATCATAGAACCTATGCCCTGTCACCTTAGAAAAGACACTTGGGTTCTCACTTAGCTCTCGTTCCCTCATATTACAGATTTACTTAGAAGAACTTAAATATATGGTTTTCTAGACCACAAAAGATTAGAAATAGCAAATTAGCAGAAGATCAAGGGATATTGCTCTAAATTCAAAAGTGTTAACAGCGCAATAAGGGAAAGCAAAAAAATAACTACGTGAATGAAAGCACGATAGCTTAGAGTCATTTAGCAAAGAGGCTCCCAAGCTTCAGCATATTATTTTACGATATGTTGTTTATGATGATAATTCAATACATTTTTACCAAGTACCTTCTATCTACTGAGCACTGTGTCCCCACAGACAAAAGAATAAATTAACCAGGAATCTGTAAAATACAGGTTTGGAAAATTTCTGTTAAAAATGATTTTTTAAAGCCTTTATTTGGATAATGAGCTTAGGCAGAATACCTCATTCCCCTACAATGAAGCTCTGTAAAATGACTTTCTTTCTATTTTTCTTTCAAGATCTTTTAATAAACTACAGTTAATTTGAATAGAGACTACCAGCACAGATTTAAAAGATGAACTCTCTCAAGAAAAAAAAAAAAGGAAGAAAAAAGTAAGATATAATATAATCCCTACGCCACCATTCACAACTGTGTGATTGAGGCAAGTCACTTACATCAAAGTGTTACTGTGACTTTCAAGTAAGTAGCAAATAAGAGAGGACCTTCAAATTATAAGGCACTATGTAACTATAAGGTAAGAATAGAATTTTTATTTCCACTTCAGCTCATCAAGAACATCACCCCAGGCCTACCATTGCTTGGTAAATCTGTGCTGTGCTGATGTTTCCAATCATCATCACCAACCCTCACAACTGCTGTCAGATCCTTTGCCATGGGTGGCACAGCCCCTTCCCCAGTTGTCTTGACATGCCACCGCCACCCAGAGGCAGCTACAGTGGCATAGAGATGGGGATGGGGATGCAAAGTGCAGATGGGTGGTAGGAAACCTAGTCATAGGTAATTTGCTTTCATGTTTTACTTAGTTGATAGAGACTAAGCTTTATTAATGCAGCTAAATGTTGGTTATGGGTGTCTCAACTCTAAAAATATTGTGCTAAAGCAAGACATTTGAACTGAGACCTGCAATCTGAGAATTCGCCGTTATACATCAGAATTCATATTTTGATATTATAAATTATCTGTCTTTGCTCCCCTCTTCCTGTACTTCTTTTTCCCCTCTTTTTTTTTCCCCTCTTCCATTCTTATTCCCAGTTAATGAGTCCATGAATAGAGGAATTTATTTTAGTAAATCATTTATTGTACACAATACCATTAAGTAACTATATTATGAAATAATCATTTTTTTAAATTGTATTATTCATCTGAGGATAATGCTTATTACACAAATATTTACCTCTCTCTCTTTTTCCCTTTGCCTCTTTTGTTTAAATTACACATATGAGTGAAATCATATGATATTTGTCTCTCTAACTTATTTCACTTAGCATAGTACTCACTAGCTCCATCCATGTCATTGCAAATGGCAAGATTTCATTCTTTTTATGGCTGAGTAATATTTCATTGTATATATACCACATCTTTATCCATTCACTAGTTGATGGACACTTGGGCTGTTTCCATAGTTTGGCAGTTGTAGATAATATTGCTATAAACATTTGGATACATGTATCCTTTTGAATTATTATTTTTGCACTCCTAGGATAAATACCTCATAGCGTAGTTGTTGGTTTGTAGGGTAGTTCTATTTTTAACTTTTTGAGGAACCTCTATACTGTTTCCCTTAGCGGCTGCACCACTTTGCATTCCCACCAACAGTGCAAGAGGGTTCCCTTTTCTCCACATCCTCACCAACACCTTTTGTTTCTTGGTTTTTTATTTTAGCCATTCTGAAGGGTGTGAGGTGATGCTCATTATAGTTTTGATTGCATTTCCATAATGATCAGTGATGTTGAGCATCTTTTCATGTGTCTGTTGGTTACCTATGTCTTCTTTAGGAAAATGTTTATTCAGATCTTCTGCCCATTTTTTAATTGGACTGTTCATTTTTGGGATATTGAGTCATAAGTTATATATTTTGGATACTAACCTTTTATCAGATATGTCATTTGCAAATATCTTCTCCCATTCCATAGGTTGCCTTTTAGTTTTGTTGATTGTTTCCTTCACTGTGCAGAAGCTTTTTATTTTGATGAAGTCCCAATAGTTTGTTTTTGCTTTTGTTTCCTTTCCATCAAGAGACACATCTAGTAAGAATTTGCTGTGGCCAATGCCAAAAAGGTTACTGCTTGTGTTCTCCTCTAGGATTTTGATGGTTTTCTCTCTCACATTTAGGTCTTTCATCCATTGTGAATTTATTTTTGTGTACAGTGTAGGGAAGTGGTCCAGTTTCATTCTTCTGCATGTTGCTGTCCAGTTTTCCCAACACCATTTGTTGAAGAGACTGTCTTTTTTTCCCATTTGGATAGTCTTTCCTGCTTTGTTGAAGGTTAATTGGCCATATCATTGTGGGTTCATTTCTGGGTTTTCTATTCTGTTCTATTGACCTATGTGTCTATTTTTGTGCCAGTACCATATCATTTTGATTACTCTAGTTTTGTAATATAACTTGAAGTTTGGAATTGTGATGCCTCTAACTTTTCTTTTCTTTTTTTTTTTTTAAAGATTTTATTTATTTATTTGACAGACAGAGATCATATGTAGGCAGAGAGGCAGGCAGAGAGAGAGGGGGAAGCAGGCTCTCTGCTGAGCAGAGAGCCCGATGCAGGGCTCAATCCCAGGACCCTGGGATCGTGACCTGAGCCACCCAGGCGCCCCTGCTTTTCTTTTTCAAAGTTCTTTGGCTATTTGGGGGTTTTTGTGGTTCTACACAAACTTTAGGATTATTTGTTCTAGCTCTGTGGAAAATACTCTTGCTGTTTTGGGGGAAATACCCTCAGCAAAATACTCTTGTTGGAATTTCCAGTTGGGGGTCTTTTGTTTTTTGTTTCATTTGTTGTTGGGGTTCTTTTTGTTTTTGCTTTTTTCTTGTTTTAGTTTTTACTTGAATTCCAATTAGTTAATACACCCTATAATATTAGCTTCAGGTGTACAATTTATTGATTTAACACTTATGTACAAAGCAGTGCACTTGTTGTGGTGAGCTGTTGGCTTTTTTGGTTTTTTTTTTTTAAGATTTTATTTATTTATTTGACAGAGATCACAAGTAGGCAGAAAGGCAGGCAGAGAGGGAGAGAGGAGGAAGGAGGCTCCCTGCTGAGCAGAAAGCCCGATGTGATGTGGAGCTTTATCCCAGGACCCCGAGATCATGACCTGAGCCGAAGGCAGAGGCTTTAACCCACTGAACCACCCAGGTACCCCTGAGCTGTTGGTGTTTTGAGAGGAATTGCATTAAATGTTTAGACTGCCTTGGGTAATACAGACATTTTAACAATATCTGTTCTTCCAATCCATCAGCATGGAGTGTCTTTCATTTTTTTGTGTCATATTCAATTTCTTTCATTAGTGTTTTAAAGTTTTCAGAATACAGGTCTTTCACCTCTTTGGTTAGGTTTATTCCTGGGTATCTTATTATTTTTGGTGCAGTTGTAAATGGGATTGAGTCCTTAATTTTGATTCCTGCTGTTTCATTATTTGTATATAGAAATGCAAAAGATTTCAGTATGATGATTTTGTATCTGTATTTTGACATCTGTATCCTGAGACTTTACTGAATTCATGTGTCAATTATAACAGTTTCTTGGTGGAATCTTTCAGGTTTTATATAGTTATAGTTGTAGTTTTATAGTTACATATATAAAGATGTTTATCATGTCATCTGCAAATAATGAAAGTTTTACTTCTTCCTGACCAATTTGAATGGCTTTTATTTCTTTTTGTATGATTGCTGTAGTTAGGACTTCCACTGCTGTGTAAAATAACAGTGGTGAGAGTGGACATTCCTGTCTTATTCCTGACTATAGAGAAAAAGGTTTCAGTTTTTCCTGGTTTATGATGATAGTAGCTATGGGTTATTCATATAGGGCCTTTGTTAATGCTTGGGGTTTTTTTTTAAGGTTTTTGTTGTTGTTGTTGTTGTTTTTCTCCTGAGAGACAGAAAGAGGCAGAGGGAGAAGCAGGCTCTTCACTGAGCAGGGAGCCTGATGCAGGACTTGATCCCAAGACCCTGGGATCATGACCCAAGCTGAAGGCAGATGCTTAACCATCTGAGCCACCCAGGTGTCCCTAGGGCCTTTGTTATGTTATGTTAAACTTACCTTGTTGGGGGTTTTTATCATGAAAGGATGTTGTACCTTGCCAAATGCTTTTTCTGCATCTAATGAGATGATCATATGGTTCTTATCCTTTCTTTTATTAATGTGGTATATCATGCTGATTGATTTACGAATATTGAACCATCCTTGCAACCCAGGTATAAATCCTACTTCCTCATGGTGAATGATTTTTTTAATGTATTACTGGATTTGGTTTGCTAATATTTTATTGAGAAATTTTGCATCTGTGTTCACTGGGAATATGGGTCTATAGTTTTCTTTTATAAGTGGAGTTTTTATCTGGTTTTATTGTCAGCGTAATTCTGGCCTCATAGAATGAATTTGAAGTTTCCTTCCTTTTCTATTTTTTGGAATAGTTTGAGAAGGATAGGTATTAATGCTTCTTTAAAAGTTTGGGAGCATTTCATCGTGAAACCTATGGTCCTGGACTTTTGTTTGTTGGGAGATTTTTTATTACAGATTCAATTTCTTTGCAGTTTATCGGTCTGTTCAAGTTTTCTATTTCTTCCTGTTTCAGTTTTAGTAATTTATATGTTTCTAGGAATTTATCTATTTCTTTCAGGTTGTCCAATTTGTTGGCATATAGCTTTTCATAATAATCTCTTATAATTAGTTGTATTTCTATGGTATTGGTTGTTATTTCTACTCTCTCATTCATCATTTTGTTTATTTGGGTCTTTTCTCTGTATTTTTGGTAAGTCTGGCCAAGTGGTTATCAATTTTACTAACTTTTTCAAAGAACAAGTTCCTGGTTTTATTGATCTGTTCTATTGGTTTTTTAGTTCTTATATCATTTATTTCTGCTTTAATCTTTATTATTTACTTCCTTCTGCTGGCTTTAGGCTTCGTTTGTTGTTCTTCTTCTAGCTCCTTTAGGTATAAGGTTAGGTGGTTTATGTGAAATTTTTCTTGCTTCTTGAGGTAGGCCTGTATAGCTATATACTTTCCTCTTAGGACTAACTTTGCTACATTCCAAAGGTTTTGGATGAATGTGTTTTCATTTTCATTTGTTTCCATGTATTTTTTTTTTATTTATTCTTGATTTCCTGGCTGACCCATTCATTGTTTAGTAGCATGTTGTTGAACCTCCATATTTGGTGGTCTTTCCAGATTTTTTCTTGCAATTGACTTCTGATTTCATAGCATTGTGATCAGAAAGGGTGCATGGTATGACTTCAATCCTTTTGTATTTGTTGAGGCTTGTTTTGTGACCTAATATGTGATCTATTCTGGAGAATGTTCCATGTGCAGTTGAAAATAATGTGTATTCTGCTGTTTTAGGGTGGAATGTTGTGAATATATCTGTGACACCCATTTGGTCCAATGTGTCATTCAAAACTATTGTTTCCTTATTGATTTTCTGATTAGATGATCTGTCCATTGATGTAAGTGGGGTGTCAAAGTTCCCTACTATTATTGTATTATTATCAATTAGTTCCTTTAAGTTTGTTATTGTTTTATATATTTGGGTGCTCCAATGTTGGGTACATAAATATTTATAATTGTTATATCTTCTTTTTGGATTGCTAATGTTAATATGATATAGACAAAAGCATTAATAAGGATAATAAGGAATATTATAGTAATTAAAGGGGAAAATCCTGAACTAATAAGTATCTAACATCACATCCTTTTAAAATATTGCTTGTAGAAAGCAATACATCCAGCAGAAAGTTTTAAAAAACAACTATAGAAGATTAAAACAGCACATAAAACTACTTGAACTAATAGATCTATAAAACATCTTTAATCTGCAGATAGCAAATACATATATTTTTCAGGTATACAGATACATGAATTGACCAGGTAACAAAAATCTAAAGAGGTGTTAACTGAGTCTAAAGAACTGATGATGGGGGGACAATGATCTGGACAGTGTTATAAATACTTAATATAGTGTTCACTGGTGCATCTTTATGATGCCATAAAAACTGCAAACTACTTAAATGTCCAAAAATTGGAGAATGAATAAAGTGTGATAGATAGATAGATAATGGAATACTGCAGAAGAGCTGAACTAAATTAACTAGAACTATATGTCATCATGAATAGACCTCCAAAATATAATACTGAGTGATAAAAGCAAGAGGCTGAAGGATAACTACAGTAAATTTATGTTTATTTATGTAAATATTGAAAACACATAAAAAGCTTTATGTATCACTTACAGCAGGATGCATAAGCCTGGAAGAACCAAAACATAAGCTGAAAGGGTGTTCACCAAAATAATAATGATTATGGCCTCTGGGAATGGAAGGATACGTTTGGGACTGGGCAGAGGTTTTGTACATATGTTCTATTTCTAGAGAGGCAGCAATATATCATGATTCAAAGTGCAGATTCAGGGCTAGACTGCCCGAGTTCAAGTTTTGATGATGACATTCTTTGTGTCCCAGTTTCTTCACTTGTAAATCTTAGTTGATAATATTTCCTACCTAATAGGGCTCTTTGAGTTTAAATAAGCTAAGGCATGTAAACACGAGAACCATTGTAGTGTATTGTAGTACACCATTGTAGTTGTACTGGCACGTTGTACTGGCAGTCAAGAAATAAACATTAATCATTATTGGTTTTTGTTGAGTTTTTTTTTTTAAAGATTTCACTTATTTATTCATGAGAGACAGAGGCAGAGGGAGAAACAGGCTCCCCAGGGAGCAGGGAGCCTGATGTGGGACTTGATCCCAGGACCCTGATATCATGCCCTGAGACAAAGGCAGATACTTAACCATCTGAGCTACCCAGGTGACTTTGTTCAGATTTTTTAAAGTAGTAAATGAAAGATAAGAAATTAAAGAGAGCACATATGGACAGCTCTTTGGAGAAGTCTGGCTACAAAAAGCAAAAGAAATAGTTTGCAGCTAAAGCTGTATGTGGGGTCCAGGGAGGCTTATTTAAAATGGGATATTGTTGAGTATACTTATAAACTAATGAAAATAAACCAAATGAGAGGGAAAGCACAGCAAAGACAAGAAATAACCTAAAGGACAGAGTCTGATAGGACTAGAGGAGAAAGGGCTCACAGCACATGTGGAAAAATAAGTCCTTGAAAGGAAAAACCAACTTCCAGTATTTCAGGAAATAAGGAGAAAATTATACAGACATGGAAGTATTTTTGTTTTCTCAATGAATTGAAGGCAAGATCTTCCGGGGAAGTTCAAGAAATGAGAAGATTTGACTCCATGTGGCAAATGAAAGAATATGCTTACTAGCAAGAAGAGGTGGAATGGTGTGCCAGTGTGGAGCTTGCACTGAAGATGGTGATCATGGAAGTTACATTTTTTCCAAACCACCTGTCATGTAGCAACCCCTCAGCTGTATAGGCATACACATAGCGATACAGAAGACTCGACCTTCCAAGTGTGTGGATTTGCCAGGGGATAATATGCCTATTCAATTATACACAAAACTATATGATTAAAATCTTCATGGATTCCAAGTAGATGAGGAACAGGTCAATGAAGACAAAGAGGATGAAGGGATAGAAAGAAAATGGATTAAATCTCTCAGGGTGTTCGAAGAATTGTTTCCATGGTTGACTGAAGAGATAAAGAGGACAGATAAGACATTGCTCAGAAGAATGGGATGCATGAATCTATTTTAAAATTTTGATTTTAGGGGCACCTGGTTAGCTCAGTCAGTTAAGCATCTGCCTTCAGCTCAGGTCATGATCCCAGGGTCCTGGGATGGAGCCCCACGTCAGGCTCCCTGCTCAGTGCAGAGCCTGCTTCTACCTTTCCCTCTGCTTGTTGCTCTACCTACTTGCGTTCTTCCTCTTTCTGTCAAATAAGTAAACAAAATCTTTAAAAATAAAATAAAATAAATAAAATTTTGATTTTGAAACTGGAGCAGTGGAGAGAATATCCTTGAGTTGGAGAGAAGGAAATATTCGCCAGGGATGAGATGGACCAGAGTGAGAGGAGACCAGAGCATTGGTTAAGTCATCACAGGATGCTGAAGATACTCAAAATGAGAAGTAGATAAAACACTGCGATCAGGTTTATATTTTAGAAACATTCCTGCTACGATAAGAGCAGATTGAAAGGGATCAAAACTGGAGAAAGGAAGATCTTTGCTGAAACCCTGTGAGATCATGATGGTTATGATTAAGATAGTGGCAAGGAAGATGGAAAGAAATGGATTTATTCAAGAGATGCTAAGGTAGTAGAAAAATGTGTTTTGTGGCAGGGGGGTGGGAATGAGGAAAGAGGCAGGGCATCAAATCAGGTGACTGGGGCAGTTGTTAGTGTCATTTTCTGAGAAAGGGAGAAGAGGAGGAAAATCTGCTCTGGGGCCACCTAGACCACTAATGATAAATCACCTCATCGATACAGAGATAGATATAGAGATAGATATGGAGATATATATATATATATATATATATATATATATATCACAGAAATGACAAAATTAATACCTGGATATTAAAATTCCAGCTAAGGTTTACAGTTTGAATGTTAATAATATGTATCAGTGGTCTGATACCATTTCGATATAATAGCAGATGAACAGCACAATGAAGGCTTTCAAGTCTAGAATAAAAATTAAATTATTAATAAACAAAATTGCTTTGCCTAAAGATTAAAGGACTCCCAAACATCATAAAGATTAAATATTTAAATAAGTTATTTCAATTTCTTAACAGATGAGGCAATATCTGGTTTTTAAATTTGCATTTTAAAAAATGGTTAAAAATCATAACATCTGCGAAACTTGATTGGACTAATATTTCGGAACTCTCGCTAAAAAAACTAATATTATACTTCATAAAAGACAACTTAAATATTAAAAGTATTTAACAAATGAATATATAACTTGATTGTCTGTTCTGTTTCCTCAATAACAAGTCTATGTTCACTGTGAGCACAGGTTTTAGAAAAAGCTGTTTTTCTAAAGGATTACTTTCATACATCTTTCGTTTGCTAAATCTCAACCTCCCAAATATCAAGGAAAAGTCAACATCGTAACAACCTGCATAGTAAGAATTCATTCAAATAATAACCCAATACCCATGTTAATCACTGTGATTTAATTATGGCATCTTTCTCTTTTCCAGAATATTTATAAATTATTCTTTGTGTAATCCCAAAGTACATTATTAATGCACATCAAAGGACAGTTTAGTTATAAATATTAATGACCTAGGGAAAGTAACTTTGGGCATGAAATTTCATAACACAGTTGATTTTTATCTAATTCTTTGCATTGCTTGATTATAGATGTTTCAATTAGGCATGAGTATTGTTTTATTCTTTTGATGGAAGGTTAGAAATTACAGCATAATAATAATCAAACTTTAAAAAATACAACAGAATGCAATCCACAACAGTGACTGAAATTCCCATTTGGTTGTAAAATATGTTCTTCTGTAATAATTAAGTACATAATAAATTTAAGGGCTAAAGAACGGTTGTTTTATAATATTTACAAGAACTAATTTACATTACTGAGAGGAAGTAAGGAATTTTTTAACATAAATGTAATTAGAATCCACTGGACCCCTATTCTATCAGTCTTATAAAGACAGGTCTCTCTGATATAAATTTTTCAATAGTTATTAAGAAATTCAGTGCTTTCCTTCCATGCTTGTAGTATAAGTGTTTAAGGATATATGAAGTTCTCAAGGCACTTCATTTTCAGGTTTACATAACTAATTATCAGGGCAGCTATTTATAACTATTGTAGCTTCAATAACTTATAACTAATTCTCAATTATTATTTTATGTGGCTTAACTCTGAACATAAAGTACACTTTAGGGAAGTCTGCCAATAAATACTGCTTAACATCTTACCATTTGAAATGCTAGAATTTCATAAAGATGTCAAAGTCTTGGAAGAGCTCTAAGAAGGCAAGAAAATGCACTATATGTAGTAAATAGTTCAGATAAAAAAGATTGCCAAATTCTGAATTCATTTCCCCCAAATGATTAAAAGGTGGTTAATAACAGTAATAAGTATCTGAGATTGTTTTAAAATTGTGGAACATCTGTGTCATTCTTCCCATGACAGAGCAGGTGAAATGGGTAAAAGCTCACTTGAATAAGCATTCACTGAGGGCTTGCAATGTGCTAGCCACTACACTAAACACTCTATTATGTATATCTTAATCATTACGTTATCTTATTACATATCTTAATCATACGTTCCTTATAACGAACGTAGGAAGTGGGTACTGTTACTGTGCCCATTTGAGAGATGAGTAACCCAAGACTTTGTAGGAGCAGTTTACCCATGGTCTCCAGAACTGGTCTCCAGATGGTCATGCCTGCCTGACCCTAAAGACTACAGCTCCTCAACCCCTTCCCTTTCTCTTCTCCAGGTAGGATGAAGTGGTGGTTAAGAACGCAGACTGTGCACTCTCCCAGGTCTTCTGGTAGCCAGTTTGAAACACAAGATATACCTTATGAATGTTAAGAAACTAGGGAATAGGCTAGATATGACCTCACAAGTTCCCTTCCAGGTCTGATCCACTCAGTGTCAAGAAACCTGAGCCTAACATCGTGAATGCTCTTAACTTCAGAAATCTACAGTCACAGAGGAAGCCTGGCAGTCAAGGGATGCAGTAGCCATTTTTTCACCTGAGTCTTTATTTTGCTTTATTCTGCTTTGCTTTACTTTGCTTAGAGCCTCCAATTGTCCTGTCTTATCTTTGTATAGCTGGATACAAGAACTGCTTCCCGAGAACCAGTGGAAACAGGTCCACTTTTGCAGAAATCCACTCATCTTAGGAAGCACTAGGGATTCCTCTAGCTTCACTACTGCTCCCTTTTTTCTTTCTGTCTTTGTAGAATGTTCATTAAATTTTGGAGTCAAAAAGCTGAAACAGCCTACTGAGGTAAAAATCTGCTTAACAACCCCAACTCCAGGTAAAAATACACTCCTCGGCATCTCTGATCAATATGTCCCAGACTATGTGAATCTTCAGGGAATGGGAGCCCAGTCAGGGTATAGAGAGGACCATGGAAACTGAGAGGACCTCTGATGGTTAGCCTCCTCGTTCTAAGCCATAATCTGCTTCCCTGTTATTTCTAACCTCTGCACCCAGGCAAATCTCTCTCCTTCAACTTTTAAAGACAACAATCACATTTCTTTTCAGTCTCAAATGCCCCAACTCATCCCCGGTTCCTTCAAACATTTCTAATTTAGCATGCAAGGCAAGAAATTTCACCAGTTCTGTCAATCTATACTGTCAGTGACCTTCTTAAAATGTGTTCCACACCCCAGAACTCCTCAGAATGCCACAGACATCAGGGCATCCTTGGGTGGCTCATTTGGTTAAGTGTCTGACTCCTGGTTTCTGCTCAGGTCATGATCTCCCCGTCCTGGATCTCCTGCATGGGGCTCTGCCCTCGGTGCAGAATCTGCTTGTCCCTCTCCCTCCCCCTCTGCTCCTCCCCACGTACACTCCTCCCCACTCATACTCATGTGCACATGCTCTCACTCTCAATAAATAGCTAAAATCTTTAAAAAAAGAAAGAAAGAAAGAAAGAAAGAAAAGAAAAGAAAAGAATGCCACAGACATCACCTCATGAGACTCAAGGACAATGGAGAGAATATCTTCTTATAGTCCAGACACCATGATTACATGACTGCAACCTAAGATTCCATTGGAATTTGAAGCAGACAAATCACACCGGTCAATCACAGAGCTCACAAAGTGCTGACCATGAATTCATGCTTATGTGTTTACAGTTCCTTTACTACATTCATGATGTGCATTACCAATAATCTAAGCATCTCCTGCTCTATAGCCAAAACTTTTATTCAAAATGTACTCTCCCATCATTTTGCCCTATACATTAGTAACCTCTTGCCTCTGTATAAACCAGAAGCTAACGTATATTGAGCTCTCACTGTGAATAGGAGCTGTGCCAACCACTTACACACCTGACCTCCCAGTGTCCCCACAGGATAGGGATTCTCTCATCATCACCATTTCTTCAATGAGGAAAATAAGGCTTAGAGAGATTATTTGCACAAAATTCATGTTTCCATCAATAATTGTAAGTACATGGTATTCATCAACAATATTGTTAAAGAAGCTCTCCTTCCCTCCCATAAGCACTGCAAGATAGTCCTGACACCAATGACCGCTCCTTGCTGAGAACTTGGATCTCCTTGGTTTGTGAGGCTGTGGCTCTGCTCTCTGGGGGTCTCCTGTTTAATTACCTTTGTGTTCTGTCCCACTCCTGGACAAGGAGGGAGATTATATTAACTTCTCCATCCAGTAAAAATAAAATCTTAAAATGTAGGTGCCGACTAAGATAGATTTCTTGGTTAGGCAAAAAGTCAATGCCATGATACTTCCTATGGATTAAAACTCGATGTCTTTGCTGATTGCAACAGACCAAAAGTTTGAGAGTTTAACCATTTATGCCCAGGGCCCGTGTGCTGCTTCTACAACACTGGGTTATATAATATGCAGTGATAAGAGTATTATCTCATTCTCTCCCCATGCCCTCCCCTCCTCCTGGCAAACTACATGAGCTAAAACCACAGGAAATATGGCATAGAATCAACAGCATGTTACACAGTGCAGTAAACAAGTCTATCTTTGGGCAGATGAGCATGAATTCCCCCTTTCTTTTAGTAATAACACTCTGGTGTTCTTTCAGGGAATTCCTTCTCCTGCCTTGGGTACAGTGGGATAGGATCATTAATTAAGGGACCCAGCTGGCACTAACCATGGAGGAAGAGTGGGAGGAAGTATGACAATCGTGATCCAATTATTTGCCCCTTCCTGGAGCTTGACCCTGCCCCATTTATTCTAGCAACAACACCCTGATGAGCCCAAAAAGGAGTCCCTACTCCATGAACTCCTGGAGTGCCCTCAGCCCTTTTCCTGCTCAGAACCTAACCAGCATTCCTGCTCCTCCACATCCTTCCAACAAATGTTCTTCTTAACAGATTCAATGTCTGTTGCTTGTAACCAAACAACCTTGTCACATCTCCATCTCCACCGTGCCACCTCTTACAGATGTAGTCCATCTTAAGTAGCATCATGCATGCTAGATCACGTCTTCATCTGAGGAAAGAAAACAAAAACAAAACATCTCCATCAGCTTTAGCCAACTAAAGTTAATATCACGTGGCACTTACCAGCTGAGCATACTACTTGTGTTTTGTGTTTACTTATGCAGCTCCTTATTTTATGTTTTGGGTCGATTTATGCAGTGCACCTACCACTTAGTGGTCCTCTAGGGAAAGGACACCTCCTTTCTTCGACTTACACTCCCATGAGAGCCACCCACATTTGAATTCTGAGCTCATTGCTTACTTGTCCTTCATTCTGGAAAGGAAAGGGATGGTATGAGGGAAGAAAAGTGAAAGGCATATTCCATTGTAAGTAAAAGGGGAAGTTAAAAAAACAAACAAACGAACAAACAAAAAACCTTACTCAGAACACTAAGAGAGCAGAAATAGAAAGTAAGAAGACCTTATTTCCACTTGATGATTTAATTCTACTTCAAACTGCCTAAAGTTACTAAGTATGTCCAGAAAGGGGCACCTGGGTGGCTCAATCAGTTAAGCTACCGACTCTTAATTTCAGCTCAGGTCATGATGTCAAGGTCATGGGTTCGAGCCCCCCAGGCTCCACAGGGAGTCCCCTTGCAATTCTCTCTCTCTCTCTCCTTCCACCCCTCCTCCCATGTACTTGCTCTCTAGCTCACACTCTCTCTCAAATAAATAATTTTTTTTAATTTACAAAAAAAGTATGTCTAGGCAGAATTTTTTCCTCTCAAGATAACCACTGCCTAAGTATGAAGCCCAAACAAACCTCTAAGAACAGCTTCTAGTGGCCTTCTCATTGCCATCTACCTCTGAGTTAGCAGGGACTTCACCCTAAATTCATGCCAAGTGAAACAATTTGTGCTGGGTGTCTTAGCCAGAGGCCAGGAAGTCCCAAAGAAGTGAGAATCTAGCAGCACTGTACACCTTATTTCGTGCGTGTCAGAATGTTTATATTCATTTGGTGCTGTTTCCTTCCTGCCGGAGAAGTGTCAAAGCCAAGAATTGATTTTATTAATTCAGTGTGATCTGTTTTTCATCTTTTTCCTCAAATCCTGAAACACCTGCTGTCAGTTTTATATCTCTACTGCCGCATATGGGAAACTCTGGCCATTTATAGGATGCAAGGAAGCCATAACCACAGTCTTATAAAATAAGTCTCATTTTTAACAACTTGAATATTTTTCTGCCTCATTCATGTACCTCCTGCAGAAATATAGCATAAACGTATTGCACTATAGTAAGGCAATTAATAACACTTGCGGCCAACAAAAGATGTAGTATGATGTTATGCTTCTTTCACTTCCAACACATTAAATTTAAAGTGTAGAAAATGAACTATGGTTGTCTTTTTATCTTTATACGACCAAAAAAACCCATAAAGATACAGAATGACAGCATCTGAAAAAGAGTTCACATTTCCAAACCTACCTGTCATTTCAAATGGCAGATGAAACGTAGAATCAGACTAGAATGGAAGCCAGCAGACAGAAGAAGAAATTGGGAGGAAAATCTGATATCTCTCATTTCTTTAAAAAGAATGGTTTTAATATTGTATGCTCCCATTTTCATTATAAAGGAAATTAGAACAATGTGACTTCACACACCAAAAAGGGAAGAAAGGGGAAATCGGGGGAGGGGGGTGGAGAAGTGACTGGAAAGAAAATCTGGAAAGATATTTCCCAGAAATTTCCTGAAACAAAAGATGAAAGGACGGCCCTCTCCGCAGCTGGTGCTGTTGCCACATGAACTGCTATGATTAGCACAGGTATTTACTTACGCCTCATTTTTTAACTGTCTTGGCCTGCGATACTTTCCATTTTAGAGAAATGGAATAAAGTCTGAGGTTGGAACACATCAAGAGACACAGCACATCGTGTATCCTTTTCCATTATATCATTAAAAATTATAGAGACTAGCAGCTGCTCAGTCTTTTCTCCAAGACAGGAACTGTTTACAGCTAAAACCTGCAAACAAACAACTACAAAAAAAGAGAGAGAGAGAGAGGAGAGAGAGAGAGAGAGATTCTCACAGCAAAAGAGACAATATTTAGTGACAATTTGGGCTCCACGGATCAAAATTCCTCTCCTGATTGGTTTTTTTGTTTTTTGATTTTTGTTTTTTGTTTTTTGTGTTTTTTGAGAAAATAAGAAACATCACATGGAATTGCTGGATACATTTTGGAGAACATATGGTGGTTCTTGGAAAAATAATCATCTTTTGCCCTTGCTCATTTCTTTCTAATGAGCACCCTCCTCATCTCTATTCAGACCATGGGCATCAATTCACTTCTCTTTCTCTTTTCCAGAGTGCATAACATTTTTTTAGAAGTTATAGTCTAATTATTGCAGCAAACATAGTTCAATGTTCTATATCAAAATGTGTACTATATGAAACAGAATGGAAATGTTCATGTTTTACAGCTTGGCTTCCTTTAACTACTCAGTAACTAAACCCTTTGTAAAAAAAAAAAAAAAAAAAAAAGGCAAGTTTAGTGACTCTTTGCATTTTATATTCCCTTCTTTTACCAGTTGTCATTTTATTCAACACTCTGATTACTCCATAAAATCGAAGTTATTTCCAAATGTATTTTTCCACCTAAAAACAATATAAAGTGTGTAATACAACTTTCTAAGTTTAGAGATACATAAAAACACATTAACAAGACCATGGAGCATATAGTAAAAGGCCTGGACCTTGGAGTTGAACAGAACTGGTATCAGATTGAAGCTCCACCGCTTACAAAAACTATGTGACAAGTCAGTAAGCTTCACCTAGACTTTCTCGGTTAACAATTAAAATAGGCAGGATAATACTTCTATTATCCAGGAGGTGTTGTAAAGCAAAGCGTAAATGAGAGAATGGAGTAACGAGCCTCATATGGTGCCTAGCACAAAGCAAGTGCTCAAGAAAAGGCAACAGTGGGGACAGTTGTGGCAGAACAGAACTCCCGTGGAGTCCTATCCAAGACTCTGTACCTGCTTCTGTCCCCGGCCCCACCATCGTGCAGAATGAAAGGGAGAGGGACTGACATTCAGTGGATGTTTCATAAACGCTGATTATACTCTAGTACACTGCTTTGTGCCATCTCCTCCCCCTGGCCTCTCTCCCCTGGGCTTTTCCCAGGGACAGCTCCACCATTATCTTGAGATCTCAGTTCCATGTCACCTCCAAGAGGCCCTCCTTGACCACCCTGTGTTAAGTAGCTGCCTTCTGCCACCTCCTCACAATGCACACCCATGCTTTTTCAAATCACCATGAGTTTTTTCCTTCATCATGCTTTTTTATCATCTGCTTCCTTTTTTATCATCTGCTTCCTTGGTTGACCAACTTCATGAGAACAGGTATCTGTTTTGCTTTGTCACCATTTTGTTGCCAATGCTAAAACAGTGTCTGGCACAGGGGAGTTGCTCAATAACTATTTATTGAATGAATAAATATCATACCCAGGTATAAGCCCAACAGAAATCAGTGCACAGGTCCACAGCATATTTCCACACTTCTGTTCAGAATAGCCAAAACCCCGAAGCAACCCAAATGTCCATCAACAGGAGAATGGGGTGAACAAACTGTTGGGATTTGGAAGCGTTAGAGTACTATTCTAAGCAGGAAAGAACTGGAGCCTCTTAATTGATATACAGAACACACATTAGTGAACTCCTTCCCTTCATTCTGCAAGCTTTCATGAGTGCATTTCTAGAATGTCCTTCCACATTACAAAATTATGGGCTTGATGGAGCCTCAGCAGCATTGCTCCAGTCCTCTCATCAGCCTGAAGTGGCATGCCCCAAGTTACATAACTATTCCCAGAGCCGAGTCAAGAACCCAGGCTTCCTGACTCCTAACTCCCTGCTCTTTCTACTCATCCCTGTGCTGCTCCATGAGGCAACACAACACAGTAAAAAGAGCTCTGGAATCAAACCTTGGTTCTACCATTGACCAGCTGTGTGATCTCTGTGTGCCCTCAACCTCTCGTAGTTTGTGTAACGCTCTTTGCATTACAGAGACACAACAGTGCCCACCTCGGAGATTCTCTATAAGGGCAAGTAAGATAATACAAGAGAGAGTGGCACAGTAATCATTCAGTGTGCTATATCCTTTAAAATAAAAGTCTATTTGATACTAAGTAAGATGGAACTGAGTCACAGCTAATTCATGAAAGTCGGTTGTATCCTCAGACCAGAAAATTCCTCCACATTCCACTTGAAAATGGAATGTGTTTAAATATCAGTTTTTGTTTCCAAGGAAATGTCCCTGCTGCTTTTAAAAGCAAATGGTATTAAGGAGGGCACGTGTTGCATGGAGCACTGGGTGTGGTGCATAAACGATGAATCTTGGACCACTGAAAAAATAAAATTTTTTAAAATAAATAAATAAATAAAAGCAAATGTCTTTGAATACGTTAGTAAACAGATTTCAACTGAAGGAGTTGGTTCATTTCTCTCACAAAGTAATATATTTGCATTTTAAAAGTCCTACTGCATTACCTGTAGATATGTGGTATTTTGAAAGTTGTCGAAATTTCTAGTACCGTTATTTCTGTACAAAGGTAAATGGTCACATTTTATACAAAACCACTGGAATTTTAATTTTATACTTTTATCAAGATATTTGAGCTTAAATGTTTCAAAAACTGAAGGCTATTTGGTTGAGATAAATATGTTGGTTAGCAGGGAATGGGAAAACACCTCAAAAGAGCTGCCCAAATAAAGCAGCTAGTATATATATAATTGTCATCCAAAACCATAAGAGCATGTTGAAGGCAGCGTCTCCCCTCACCAAATGCAGTTTTCCGTAAAATCAGGCTCTGTACATGGTCCCATCTCTTTGCCTTTGTAAACTGTGGAGTTGCCTTATTTTTACTAAACAATACCCAAAGCTGATCGGCACTCGGGCTTTCATTACTGTGTGACCCCTTTGGACCCTATAACAGGGTGTGGAAGAGGACAGTCAGAATCCCTGCCAGTAAGCCTAAAGCACATCACCAGCAGGTGTGGTCCCATGAACGAGCCACGTCAGGACATTAACACCAAGTGTTTTTCTTGTCAGAGGACGATCTGATAGTGGTGAAGGCTTTATATTTCTCTGTTGTTTCTGAAAGGAAATAGGAAATATACCATTTAGATTCTAAGGCAACTAAAATAGAGGCACTTTGTGGCAGATGGGATTTTTATGAGCTGTTTGTCACCATATACCAGTCTTGTTAAGAAGCAATCGTTTTCTGCTTCATTACACTAAGATAGCTCTGTTTAGGGTTCCACTCAGCTGTGAAATGATTTTAAAACTTCTGTAAGGAGTAGAGATGGGGTTTTTTTTTTTTAATATAATAAAAGACTGTTAACAAAAAATGTACTGAAACACAAAAAAACGTGGTCAAACGCACTATTTTTTGTGTCGGGGAAATGGAGATATGCTGAATCTCCTACTTATGCTTTATCTGCTCATTTATACCAACAGAGAAAACTGCATAATACTTTTATTTCTCTGCCTAAGAAAGGTAAGAGTTCCTTTTATGTTTTTACGTAGTCTTCGTGGCATATAGCATACAAATGGGAAAGGATGAGTACTTGAGTGAGGAGCAATTTCAGCTTAAAATATGTGAAAAGAAACACAAATTTAGCAAATGCAAGAAATACATTTTTAATGGCTTTACTTTCCTCGAAACTAATCTACTTTTCATAGATTTCATAGTTGCTTTTCATATTTGACCATGTTTTTAAAGGCTCGGCACTGGGGGCAGGAGAAGCCTAAACATGTTATTTTAAAGATTGTAAATATATCGTGTCATGTTTCCCCGCTGTCATCCTCCCCATTCAATTCAAGTCAGGGCATTCAGGAGGGCTTGGATCAAATCCTGGCCCCGGCATTTACTTATGTGACCTTAGGTACATTAATTAAGCTTTCTGAGCATCATTTTTCTCATCTAGAAAAAGGTGATTAGTAACACGAAACTTGCAGTATCTGTTACCTTTTGCCTCGGGAATGCCTCATAACAAATAACCAATAAAACCTCAATGGCAAACATTAAGAATCATTTATTTAGCTCATAGTTCTGCAGGGTTCTGTTGACTTAGGCTGAGCTCAATCAGGCTTAGCTGAGCATAACCACGTGCCTGAAATGTGGCTGGCCTCTTCACTTACACGAGCTGGCTCTGCCCGGGCTTGGTTTCCTGCAGACCGATCTAGGATGGCCTCGGTTTGTACAATTCGGGCAATTCTGGCGTGCTTCATGTGTCTCCCATCCTCCAGTCCTCTAACCTGGGCTCATTCTCATGACAATGCAAAAGTAGCTAGGAGCAAACAAATCCATTCGCACAAGAGTTTTTCAAGCCCCTGCTTATATCACATCTGCTCATCTTCAACTGCTCAAAACAAGCCACATGGCCTGGAACGGAGTTGGGTGGGAGAGTGCAACACAGTTGCAGGGCACAATGTGAAGAATTGGGCCATTAACACCATCCATCTGCACACTTGTTGAGTTTGTAGAGATGGAGCTATCTTGTGAATGTCTATGAAGCCACTAGGATGGCACTTGGCATCCAGTGGGCACGGGGTGAGTGTTAGTTTCCTTCCCTCCTAAATGTACCCAGTCGCTTTAGGCCCCACCTCAATGAATCCCCGAAGATCTTTATTTGTCTGTTGAAAAGGCCAAAAGAAAGTAGAAGTTATTATATAAAGAACTTGTAGTTTTCTCTCCCTCTTGAATCAGGATACTCACTTTCAGGGAGGTAAGAAACCACGTGACACACTCTCATTACATATTTTATGCAAAGATCAGAAAACTGAAATATGATTTTATACTGAAATACATGCAGATATGCTATTGAGTGCTTTGGGCTCCAGTGGAAAGGGGGTGGCACATAATAGGGTCTCTGTGCTTCACTCTTTGGAGAAAGAGTCCTTCAGAGGACAAGTCTGACAACCTACAGGGAGGAGCTCTTAAGTAGGAACTTATTCGGCAGGGGCAGATGTTCCCTATATGCATGCTGCTTCTGAAACTTTCCCCCCAAATCTCAGGCTTCAACCTCAGTAAAAGGGGCTCTGAAACAAAAACAAATAGTAGCAGAAGGAAAGAACACCCATATTTATCTCGCAAGCAAATGCAGTTTGGTTACACCAGGGTAGGATTCTGGAAAGAGCCTAGTTAGGGGAAAGCAGGGAATGCTTTTTGTCTCAGAAGTAGAAGCAAGCTCAGCAAAGGAGAGACAATGGCTCCCCTAGTGCTAGGTGCTGCTGCAGGAGCTTCTGCAACCCCAAGAAGCTAGAGAACAAAGTCCCCAACCCATTTCACACACACTGCTCAGCAGATCCAGACCCTTCCACCCTGAGAGTTTAATGCTGGGGCCTCAAATGCTCCCATATATGGATCAAAGAAGTCCACCAAGGCAGAGATGAGGAGCAAGAGCTAGCACTTCCAGAGATAGACACAACCCAAAGCAGCCCCTCCCCACTCACCTCTCCATCCCCTTTAAGACCCTCTTCCATCATTAACACATTTCTAAATTTTGAATTCTCCACAATATCTCTTGCTAGACTCAATGACGTAAATATTTTTCTTCACAATCTTTAAGAAAAATAGGTGCACCAGGAAGAAGCCAAATAACCTCGCCTATGCTTTGCCTGGATGCCAAAGTGGCTAACTCCAAAGCTAGAATAAAAGAACAAAATAAACCTGAGGAAAGCAGAAGGAAGGGATTAAGGGGTAAAAGCATAATCGAATTAGAAAACCAGAAGATAATACAATTTACTTATAAATCTAAAATTACTCATGGAAAAGACAAGTGAAATAGAAGAATGAATATAATCATGAAGGAAATCCAGTGTGCTGCCTGTACTAATGAATCCTGCTCATCATGCATTAGCAGGTATCGAAAGACACCAAAAGAACATAGGCTCAAATGTCCCAGAAGAGAAACATAACTTAAGGAACAAAAGAACTTTATTATTTATTATTAGCAAAAGTGTAATTAGTATCCTCATAGACATTAGTAATTCTCAACAGATTATGAAGACAAAGGAACAATCAAGAACAAGAAAGGGTTCTTGGAGATGAAAAAAGCAATTGCCAAAATAAAAAATTTAAAATGTATAGCATGGTCTGATTTTATTAGTAATACATATGTTTGCACATAGGAAGATCTGAAGTTTATAACCCAGATTGTTGACAGAAAATTGCCTTGGATTCACTACATCTGTATCATGAGGATACAGATGTAGTTAAACGAAGGGGCACCTGCTCCCAAATGTTCATAGCAGCAGTGTCCATAATAGCCAAACTGGAAGGAACCAAGATGTCCTTCAACAGATAAATGGGTAAAAAAAGATATACATATACATATATGTATATGTATATATACACATATACACATATACATATAGACATACGCGTACACACACAATGGAATATTACTCAGCCATCAGAAAGGATGAGTACCTACCATTTACATCGACATGGATGGAACCAGAGGGGATTATGCTCAGTAAAATAAGTCAATCAGAGAAAGACAATCATCATAAAGTTTCACTCATATGTGGAATATAAGGAATAGGGTAGAGGATCATAGGGGAAGGGAGGGAAAACCGAAGAAGAAATCAGAGAGGGAAACAAACAATGAGAGATTCTTGACTCCAGGAAAGAAATTGAGGGTGGCAGAAGGGGAAGTGGGTGGGGAGATGGGGTAACTGGGTGATGGGCATTAAGGAGGGCGCTTGATGAGATGAGCACTGGGTGTTATATACCACTGAGGAATCACTGAACACTACATCTGAAACAAATGATGTACTACAGGTTGGCTAATTGAATTGAAAGAAAAAAATTTTAAGACAAAAGAAAAGAAAGGAAAAAAAAAGAAAAAGAAAATTGCCTTGGAGATCTGGAATAAGATAGGTGGCCTGAGCAAGTAAACTTTCACTGCTTAGCGTAGTGCTTTAGAACAGAGATTCTACAAGGGGATTCAGGTTCAGAGGTACAAACTTCCAGGTATAAAGTAAACAAGTCACAGAGGTAAAATGTACAGCATAGGGAATATACTCAATAATACTATAATAATGTTGTACGGCGACAGACGGTGACCATACTTACGGTGGTGAGTACTGAGTCATGTCTACAACTGTTGAATCAACCTGTTGTACCCCTGAAGTTAATACAACATTGTGTGTTATACTCGAAGTAAGTAAATAAACACAGACACACACGTAGATTCCACAGCAAACTGTCATGGTTCCCACCCAGAGATGTCACGTCACTTGCTGTGTATCTTTCAACATGTTACTTAATTTTTCTTTGTCTCTATTGCCTCATGCATAAATATGGGACTATTCATACTATGTAGTATGAATGTTGCTACTACTACACACACACCATTAAATATTATTCAGCCATAAAAAAGGAAAGAAATTCCGCCATTTGTGACATGATTGGAACTTGAAAACATTATGCTAAGTGAAATGTCAGACAGAGAAAGAAAAGTACTTCATTATCTCACTTACATATGAAATCTAAAAAAGCCAGGCTCTTAGAAACAGACTAGAGTGGTGTTACCAGGAGTTAGGGGTTGGGGGAAATGGGGAAATGTTGGTCAAGGAGTACAAACTCCCAGTTATCAGATGACTAAGTTCTGAGGATCCAATGCATAGCATGGTAATTATAGTTAATAATACTGTATTATACACTTGCGAGTTGTTAAGAGAATAGAAATTAAATGTTCTCACCACATACACACATGTGAATTCTGTGACTGAAAGAGGTATTAGCTAATGTTATAGTGGTAATCAGTATGCAATATATGAGTGTATCAAATCAACTCATCGTAAATCTGAAACTTATACAATGTTGTTTGTTAATTATATCTCAATAAACCAGATGGTGGGGGGAGTATAGCTCTCAAGCACATTAATTTATATGTCTCTGTTATATATCCTTAAATTTTTTTAATTCTTAATTTCTTATTTTTTTCCATTCTGTCTCCTTTAGTGAATCTTCACCAGAGAGTGGACAAAGGAAAGAGATCATTTGTTTTTACCCCTTTTTACTAAAAGATTAAGGGAAAAGAATAAATAATATTTCCTTCTTGTGTGTCAGAAAGAAACAGAGAGAAATCTAGCTGACAGAATCCTAACTCCAGCTTTTAGTTCTGCCACAACCACAGAAATGATGCCTCTACAGAAACCACAGGTTTCTGAAACTTGGTTTAAACAGTTGGCCGAATGGAGTCTGAAGGCTCATCCGTAGATGCCCTTCATTCAGACCATTATTACACAGAAGCAAGTTTACACCAAGTTCATGTGTGCTACTAGAGATTCTCCTCACTCTATGCAAGGTCCTGGCTCTAAGTAGTTGTGATTACGTAAATCAAGCACATCTGAAGTATGCCAGGGGAGTTGATATTTAAAATAATAATTTGGTGCATTTTTGGAAAGCAAATTATTAACTCTACCTTTTCTTGGTTTGCAATACCAGATTTTCTTATGGGACATGTTTAAAGTGGGATAAATCTATAATTCTGTTTATAAAGTGTATAGTCTTCTGGGACTTCAAGCATCAATACTCACGAATCATGCCTTGGATTAAGCAAATGCAATTTTACAAGCTTAACTAAGGTCAGAGATGGTGGCCTGGTGTTCACCTAGAATAGGTGAATCCTATTCTAGAGACTCCCAAGGGCCATAGGAAACTGCAGACATTCCTGTTTCTGTGCTTCACGCACCTGAAACCAAATCCCATAACAAGGAATTTACCTCTCTCTGGTCAGACCCCAACAACTTCTTGTTTTTTAAAAACTGGTTCCAGGGTGCCCGAGTGGCTCCGTCAGTTAAGTCTGCCTTTGGCTTGGGTCCTGATTCCAGGGTCCTGGGATCCAGTGTCAGGCTCCCTGCTCAGCAGGAAGTCTGCTTCTCCCTCCCCCTCTGCTCCTCCCCCTACTCACGCTCGCTCATGCTCTCTCGCTCTCTCTCTCTCTCTGCCAAATAAATAAATAAAATCGTTTTTAAAAAAAAATAAAAACTGGGTTCCCTTACTACCCCTAAATTTCTGTTTTCAATTATCAAAGAAAGACAAGTCTTTTATTAAAACTCAAACTCCTCTCATTAAATAATAAACACACACACACACCCCAGAAAAAAACAAAAAACTATGTCTACTCTTTACTAGGCACAAAGCATTTTTTCAAGATTTTATTTATTTATCTGACAGAGATCACAAGTAGGCAGAGAGGCAGGCAGAGAAAGACGAGGAAGCAGGCTCCCTGCTGAACAGAGAGCCCGATGTGGGGCTCGATCCCAGGACCCTGGGATCATGACCTGAGCCAAAGGCAGAGGCTTTAACCCACTGAGCCACCCAGGCGCCCCTGGCACAAAGCATTTTTAATACCTGTCAGTCTGAGGGTTAGGTCCAAGGCTAAACTATAGAAATATATCATATGTATGTGTACCACATCCTTTAAGTTGTAACACAACAACATTTGCTTAACTGAGAAGTCCTAGTCAGTGCAATTCAATATTTTAATTCCCTGAAATAAACATGTTTTGAAAGCTAGTCTGAGCTGGAAAGACCAATAGAAGAGAAAATTTCAGTAAAGCAAAGGGCACCAAGGTGGCAATGGAGAAAAGTAAAAATATTATATATCTTATAAAGGCAGAAGAAGACAGCTCTTCAGTGGTCTAAAAAAAACCCTTCTGTTGCGTCCGGTGCTTTATGACCCCCACTCCAAACATCTATGGATACAGCTATAGGAAAAAGAAATGTCATTAGATATCTTTGTATTGTGTGTATTGTGACTTTTTAAATGAAATTAACTATAGTTAGTTTTACACGAAAAAAAATTTAAGCTTCAGAAATCAGATTGGCTTAAAACCTCTATTTGTGCCATGACAAATGATGCCTTTGTGAGCTGACCTTGATTTTGAATGTTGCCTAAAAAAATTCATTACAGGAAGGAGAGGACCTGAAGGAATTCCTTCCAATGTATTAATAGCTCTCACCAAGACAATTAGGTCATGGCTGAATCAAGTCAGAAGCACCTCCGTCTCCAGAATATATTGAATTTTTAGAAGAGTTTTTCAGTCGTACATGTGGTAGAACACCTTTAAATGCAACGTGTGACTCACCCTTAGACACGGGGCTCTTTTGGCCCTTTCAGAGAGTCAGGGGACCAGAAACAAGTTCTTTCCTAACGGATCTCTGCTAAGCTCTTCAGGTGGGGAATGACATGGCCATGAGTGTTTTAGGAAATAATTCAAGTGACAATGTAGCGATAATGAGGTTCTGAACTAGGGCAATATCCATGGGAATGGGAAAATAGGAATGAGTCAAGAAATCCTCAACAGGCAAAATGAATGTGGTTTCTTAACTAACTGGATACAAGAAGTAAGGGCCATAACAATAAAATGTCTAGGTTGTGTGAATAAAGGGGAAGGTAGGATCAGGGAGTTTAAGATCCAGAACAAAGGAGAAGGAAAGTCAGACCTAGGCAAAGGGATGAATTCCATATGGACACACTGAGTTTAAAAAACTTTTAGGACATACAACAAACCAGTTGGAAATTCAGATCTGAAGTTCAAGAGAGAGAGAAAAGCCCTGAAGAGTAAGATCTAGGGCATGCCATCAAGTTCAACCCAGGGAAGAAGACGAGATCCCCTGGGGAAAAGAGTAGGGACCAGAACTCAGAACAGAAGTTTTAAAGCGGCTAACCTCCGTGAACAGGCAGGAGAAGATAAGCCACCCATGCAGGCGTTCATTCAGCGGTTCAAATTAAACAACTCATCCCTTCTACTTTACAGAGAGAATTGGGGGTGTGGGAGGGAGGGAAGAGATGCTACCCGTTCTACTGTAAGAACCATGTAAGGTGTAAAGGGGGCTGCTCTCCCAAACAGCCAAATGTGAATGGCCTCAGTGAATGCGACCAGCCTTGTGGGGGGCTGTGTCAGAAGACTCGAGATACAGGATCGACTGGACACAACTTAAAGTCCACGCGTGAAGGAAGGGGGTGAAGTCAGCGCACTGTCCCACAGCCCCACATGCCTCTCGGTTGGGACTCTACCACCACTTCTCACTCACTTCTCTCACTCCAGATTCTTCTTCCAAAGGTCAACAAAACTTGGATTAAAACCTCGGGCATCTTTCAAGTAACAGGGGGTATTAACCTGTTTGGGACAGTAAAATTATTCAAAGTAAAGGACCAAGGTTTCCTGTAGTAAATGTCCATGTAATAAACACACAGAAACACACCCTTCTGCAAGGGTGCCCACAGCTTCCTTCTTGGCCTAATGGAAGTTTCTGGACTTTCATAATGCCACCGTCTCCCCCCCCCGACAAGGCTCCCTTCTCTCTGTTCTCCATTGTCGTGGCTCAGCTGTGACACACCTCGTGCTTTTTTGTCTCTCTGCGTACCTGAATGGCCATTTCTTCCCACTAAGCTGCTCTGTGCTTGCCTCTGGCTCTCTGTCTCTCCAGTCATGCTCAGGTCCTATTCTTGTTCCTCCTTCCACACTTAGGGTGACCCTAAAAAGCACATGACATTGTAGCGCACTGTTAACACACGTGAAACCTTCACTAATCAGCCAGCCCACGTCTGTCAGGAAAGGTACTCCCCCTCTACTAGCTGCAAGGAGGGCATACAGAGTAGTACGCGGCGACATAAATCCCGGGATTAAAAATTCAGAGTGCCATTGTGGTTCAAGGCAAGGGAACTCCAAGAATACATTAGAAATAAGCAGCCTTCAGAGAGTCATATTGCTCTGAAGACATACATAATTTCCCGAAGTAAAACCTCCTTTTTTATGAGCTAAGACATAAATTCCCATTTTTGCCAATTGTTCAGGATTATTGGGTCAGAATAACTACTTTAAGTAAACATTCATAATGTTTCCATTATTTTCTGTGTGAAGAGCTGTTCTGATTCAAATATATGCCCTATAAGTTTGCAAAGCATTGTTTTTATCATTACTGTACTTGTGTTTTTACTACAAAAGCTCATTGTTGCTGATCTATGATATTTTTCTTGCCATCAAATTATTTGCTACATCTATCTAATCCTTTTGCCCTCTGTATAATATTTCAATTTAGAAAGGAATATCAATATGTTGTCTCTTTTGCTCAAAATACTTTTCAAGTGAAAAATCTAATGGCACATTCAATCACCCTGTTATTGTTATCAGTATATCTTGATACAATGGTAAATGTCTGAGAAAGCCGAAGTCCTGAGCAAAAAAAAGTGAGGTCATCCACAGGGGATACATATATAGTGATTATTACCGGGTTCATGTTTTCAATTTAATCACTCCCTATGACCCATTTGCCCTTAGGATATGACTGTTGCAACAAAATTATTTCACTTACACTCCCGTTAATGGGAACTGTAATTCTAGTCAGCAGCCTCTTGTGTTACAAAAGACTATACCTCCTACCAATCATTCACTGGGTTTAGATATGCATTATAATTCAAATAAAATGTCTCTTGTAAGGTAATGGAGCATGTGAGCCTTTTATGATAAACTATAATTTGGGGGTACATAATACGATTGTTTCATCATTTGGTATTTTCAGAGATAAATATATGAGAATATCCTGCTCTCTGCATTTCATACAACAGGCCCTAGTAACACATTCTTTTGTTTTCTTGAGAATGATTTAGAAGTGTTACAAATGTCTGCTATATCCAAGAAAGAAAGAACATTTTTTTTTTAGAGAGAGAGAGGGTGCAAGGGGCAGGGGAAGGAGAGGTGGAGAGAGAGAGAGAATCCTAAGCAGCCTCCACAGCCTGGAGGGGAGAAGCCCAACACAGAACTCAATCTCACAACCCTGAGATTATGATCTGAGCCAAAATCAAGAGTCAGGTGCTTTTTTTTTTTTTTTAAGAGTCAGTCGCTTAACCGACTGAGTCACCCAGGTGCCCCAAGAAAGAACATTTTAATAATCTCCTTAATCTCCCTTAAATCTCTCCGGCATAATGTTCTCCAGAATTATTCTTTACCACAAGCTAAACTAAATAGGTCCCCAAAAGAAGTCTGTGCAATTGTCTATTTTCTTATTTCTCTATTTACTTTGCTTTTACAACGCAAACGCTAGGATTAGGGCTGAGTGAAATAGGACACCTTTGAAGAGGCTTTCCTATCATCTCTGTCCATCAGTCAGAACTAGGACACCATTCTTTCAGTCATGCGTCCAAAAGACAAACAGGATTCCTAGCCCCCACATCCAAGACCATCTCTCTCTCATGGCTACCACGTGGCAGCCACTTCCTTCAGCGCCATGGCCAGTCTGCCTCCCTATTTTCCCAGAGACACATGCAAGAGGACATTCCAAGAAAATGGTCTCCTCCCTGAACTTTACTCCCTCCAGCCCTGCTGGACTGGACCAGGCCAGCTATGTACCTCCGACGCTCTCTTGCTTTTGGTACCGGTCTGGGTGACAGCCAGCCTTTTCCTCTCTTCCATTTGGGCCCCACTGTGGTCCTGTTTCTTGCCTTGGGTGCTACCAGCTTAGAGGAACTCCAGGCACCAGATTCCTAAGACAAAAACAAACAGAAATACAGATCACCAAATGCCTTTAAAAGAGCCCCTCATATCTGGAGTAGGGTCCAGGTAAGACCATAAGGATTCTGAGAATCATTTGGCCAAGTCTGAAATCTGTAGGACCAACATTCAGAAAAGGGAGAAGTGAGCAAACTGTTAGCCATGGGCACAGGCTAAAGCTGCTGTCCACAAGGAGAAAGAGTGTGAGCAGGCTGGAGCCCCACAGGCACAAGTTTATTGTCCACAGGCTGTCAAGCAGGGAAAACTGTAAGCAGGCTGCAATCTGAAGAACTGAGGGAGAGGAAGAGCAAAACCAGACCTAGAAGTTGTTGGAGTCCCTGAGCCCAGGGAAGTCCTCTTTGAAAGCTCATGCCTGATTAGGTCAGGCCCACCCAAGATCATCTTTTGATTAACTTAAAGTCAACTGATTAGGGATTTTCCCTTGCAAAATCCTTTCACTGTAACACCTAAATTAGTGTTTGATTGGACAGCCCAACCAAGTGAACACATCAAGAAGCCATCATACCCACGATCCCCTAAAACTAATTGGGAAACTCTGCTAGTCTACATTTATTCAATACAGGAGCACCTTCTATATGCAGAACCCTGTGCTGTGCACTAGAGGAAAGTGACTTTATTGCATGGAAAACCTACAAAAAGGAGTGAAAAGTGAGGCACCAGCATATCTAATGAATAAAAATTAATGACAAGAAGGATTTAAAACTAAGATATAGACTTTTAAAATTATTTTCAGAACCGGCACAAAAAGAAAACTGGCTTATATTTAAAAAAAAATAGAAAAAGACATTTGTATTGATATATTATCAAAGTCATATTAATATTAATGTGTAATAACATTCTCAGTGTATAGACCATGACTTAGTCGATTTTCTCAGTGAAGCTTTCTCAACTTCTAAAAATGTATAAATACATAAAATATGTTAAAGAGAAAATTATACTTAAGAGTTCCTGAGAGGAGCCACTTCAATTCCAGACTATAAAAATTAAATTTCATCCTCAACAGAATTGTATATTATAAAAACAACATGTCTGTCACCGTTGTTTTGGTTATACTAAAGAGAATGAAAGATAATGCAAAAATATACTACAGAAACAACAAAAAGAGGAAACGAAGTCGTGAAGATTTTGTATATTTTGTATATATTTTGTTATGAGACTTGTCACACTCCTGAACACTGAGCCTTGTGTTCAGGGGTGTAACCTGCATAAAACCAGGCTTCCTGGAGTCTGGGCTTCCTGGAGCCCAGCCTGAGCACCATGGCACACCCAAAGTCTGCTCTCACTTCTCCTTATGTTCTCCCCCTCCCCACATTTATTTTATTCATTCATATTCTCTCCACCACCACCACCCCACCCCCCACCCCCATCTCACCCCACCCCCCACCCCCATCCCGCCTCTGCCTGTGAATATCCTTGTCCTCCCCTCTCTTCTCTTTTCTAATATAAAGTAATCTGGCCTATTCTTGGCTTCTGCCCCCCACCCACACCTCATTCAGCACAACAGAAGCCCTGTCTCAGGCCAAGAGAACAAAGAATCTTTCCTCCATGGAAGGTAAAGGAAGCATACAGTTGCAAATACCCATTACTTTATATAATTTTTTCCTGACAGAGCAGTAAATCTCCAATGCATTTGCAAGTAATGAATCAGAACTAGTTCTTTCATTTCTCAGACATAAAAAAAAAAAAAGTCAGAAAAAGAGATTAAATATACTCATCCCAGGTGTCATACTGAAATTTTTTAAAAATGTTGTATTTGTTCATTTGCTGAACTGCTCTTAAGATTTTTATCTCTCTGGATGAAATAAATGCAAGGTATTTGGCTTCAAAAAAAAGATAAAGGTTTATTCTTTATTTGATTATTTTTAAAGTAATAGAAAAGGAATCTTACGGTCTAGAATGGTTTTGAGACAGGGAAAAAAAAAAAAAAGAGTTGATGCCCAGCATTATTCGTGCCTGAGATGGAAACCAGATTTGTTACAGCTGACTCTCGATTATTCCAGGAGCTGACTGGGCAATTTGTGAATTAAGCAGAGTCTCTGCTTCTCTTTATGCCTCCCGCTGCTGAGCACTTGGCCATTCCCTGCAGGTCAGGACTTCTGTGGGAAAGTGAACAGGGACTAGAGAAGCCAACACTCCAGTCAATCCATTCTGCTCACCTGCTACTTGCTAAAAAGCTTTATGCAAAATGCTAAAAAAAAAAAAAAAAAAAAAAGGTATATTAAAATTAGATGTGTAGTTTTGGGAGGAGCATTTCAATTACCTTGCTATTCCTATCCCTCATTATTTTTCATATTTAAGACTAGGCTTCATATTCAGGCATGCAATTTAATCATTCAAATTCATTATCCAGGCTGAATTAACAGAAAAAAAAAATGTATAGTGATAACACAAGCTAAGATTTCATGTACTAGTTTCACCACTATCCATCAAGGGAATATGGTTCAATAAAAATCTGTAATGTTTTTATTTTTGAAAGAACCAAGATAACCCATTCTACTTATTCACCCAAGACTTTTCTCTCAAGATTTGAATTTTTCTTGAGGTGAGATGCAAAACCCCGACTATTCCTTTAAAAATTTGTAGTTAAAAATTAAATGCTTGCCAAAACCTTAAATGTCTGCCTTATTCAAGCACAAAATAAGATGTCCGTTAAAATGATATAGAAGAAATGAAAAGTCCTGAGAACTCAATTTAGAAAATGTAAGCTAGAGAACAGATTTGAAAACTCTGATAGATGTTTGCATGCAGAAACTTTGCCTCAGAGCCACATACTACTGAGCACTTCTCCTGCTTGACCCTATCAGTGCATGCCCAGCCCATGTGTCTCACTCGGGCACTCATTTATTCGTTCAGTGAGCATTTCTGGAGTGTAACTTCTATGCCAGGTGCTGTGCTAGCCATCACAGATGCAAATATGAGATAGGACGTGGTCCCTGGGCGAGAATGTGAAGCCACAGGTTGGAAGCAGTGAGAGTTTCAAACAGCACAGATAGAGGCTAGTTAAGGAAAATGCCAGAGTATCTCAGGAAACAGTGTCTTGTTGAGTAATTTATGACAGAAAGGGTCTCAGAGCCTACAGTTACACCGCCATGTGCGCGCAGAATCGGGGCTTGTATGAAACACTGAAGCAAGTGGTGGCCTTGTCCAGAAACGAGCCGAAGGGAAGGTGGAAAAACAGCTGGAGGAGACCTTCCTCACATATCTTTTTTCAGTAATGGCAGGCTCAGAAATTGGGACCAGTCCTCCTGAATTTATCTTTTCTGCCTCATTGTTGAATCTACCCACAAAGCGGTGGGTTCCCAATGACAAGTCAGACAACAGAGGAAGCAGGGAGTCTAATAGGTCCTCTGCTCTAGCATCTGTGGGAATCGTCGTGGCTCTGGTGGATGTTATCCAGCAGATCCAGCATGTGGTGTGTAAGGAATGGAACCTAAACTTCTGAGTGACCCTGCTTTCACGTCCCCACCTCCATAGTCTGCCCTATACCACTGCCTTCTCCTATTCAGTCATTAATTCATGTCATCATTCAATACATATTTATTGAGCACTTAGTAGGTGCCAAGTACCATGTTGGTGCTGGGAATCTAGAGGTGAACAAAACTGAAACAGTCCCTATCAACATGGAGCATTCGGTTAGGTAGGTAGTTTCTAGAGCTACAGTCTATCCTCAACTCTAAGTCTGCAGCTCAACTCTGAAACCATGCTGTGGCCGGCTTTCTGCCCTAAGAGGTGGGATCATTGCATCCTACCTGAATTTGCCTCCTTACATAGCTGGGGCCAGGAAATAATAAGGAACTGAAGGAAAAGAGAGAAAAAAATGGCATTGCTTTTACTTTTAACCATGGAGAAGGCTGTATCACCAAGCCAAGAGAATAATCTGATACAAAAATCTAAATATATGTGGGATCCATGAATAAATTAGTTCAGTCCCCTAGGTCATCAAAACTGAGAAGTTTCTAATAACGGGTTAGGCTGACAGAGAGCCACAGCTAAGAGTTAAGTCTAACAGCCAGGTGGCAGAGGAGAGGGAAGTCTAAACCAGTGAAGCCAGGCCCAACCCTCACCAGCTATGTGCCTCAGCTTCTCCATCTGTAAAATGGGACAATAATAGTATAGTACTCTGATAAGGCTATTGTAAGGATTACATTACTTAGTGCAGTTAAATGATGGTGCCGGACACACATAAACTTCCCAATAAATGTTAACTGTTACTATTCTTCTCCCTGGAGAAGTGAGAAGTCTTCAGCAAAGAAGACTCTTGAGCTCAGTTCCAAGGGACTTTTATGTTTTTGTTCCACAGACTTCACACTGCAGGTCAGACTCGTAAGAAACCAATTAAGGTATAATACGTTCTCTTGGTAGGTAGCATGGCTAACGTGTAGTCAGAATCTTAATGCAGGGCAACATGAAGAAATCTCTGATGAACTGTAAAATATTACTAATGTTCGGGAGGATGACACTGAAAAACAGAGAAGTAGGGAGAATGTGAAAGGGTCTAGGATGAGAAGGAAGACCTCCTAATGGAGCAGGGCAGAGGGGCTGGTGATGGAAAACCCAACCAGCACCTCCCCCAAGAGACCCAGCTTTGGCCTTCCAGGAATGGAATTGCTAATGGCTCATCTTCCCAAAGAGAATCTTTCATTCTTGGTTTTCTGTTTAAAGAGATCAATCTATTTTAAACATTGAATATGGCCAAGTTGTACTGAAAAATTTCCACCTGGCCCAATCTTCTACTTCTTGCTTCATTCAACTCCACAAAGTGTTGTCTCTCTATGAAGAATGTCTTTTAATAAAATCAGTACATTTTCTTTACATTTAATGTAAATATCAAGTGGTCACATATCAACTTCATACAAGGACACGCTTCATGGGTTTCATAATCAGATTTTAAAATATTCACATGTAACAAAAACAAATCACAATCTAAAAATAACATAAATAATAAAAAACACAAGTACAACATAAAAACTGATTTTATTAAAAGATATTTTCATTTGCCCTGTAAATCTCTAGCTTTTGTTTCCCCCTCAGTGACTTGTTTTGTTATGGATCCAATTTCGTGGCTCAGGAACATATTCTCCTCAGAAATGTCCTGTGAAGCAGCCTCCACAGGGCTGCCTGGGGCTTGAGGGCTTTCATTTCCTCTCCCGTGGAGAGCTACAAGGAGCCAGTATGGAGACCAGAATGAGGGGAGAGAGAGAGCAAGTTGCACTTCTTTGTCAGAGCTCATGTTTTGCCGTTTGCCCTCCTAGCCACAGCAATTCCTTAGCTCTTTTCTGGGGTTATGAATTACATTTGGACCTCATATCTTAATTGGCACATAAACATAAATTTTCCAGAAAATAAGGCGTATCGTAAGGGGCAGTTGAATTTTTACCTTATTCACGATACGTATTTATATTATTTAAGGTGATCTGCTTCAACCGTGGTTTTGCAAATAGATGGAATCATTTCCGGGAAAGTCATAAAAGTAATAATAACAAATCAATGTCTTATTCCAGAATTATAAAAGCATAAGCCTCTTTTTAAAATAACTACAGTTGCATGTCAGAAAATCTAAACAAATGTGTAGTTAAGAATGATTGCTATACCTTCGGGACTTAGTTTAGACAAGACAGATTAGCAAGATAAGAGCCTCATTATGCATGAAAATCATTTGTTTTTCCATGAATCCAGCACAGCACAAGTTCGGGGGTTGCAATTCATAAAGAGACCGAGTGTGAAGACTGAGCGCTGTTATGACATTAATCTTCATGAATATGGAAAGAAGTGAATTATTATCTTTCTCTTTATGAGCTGAAGAGAACTGTCGCAACAAATATGAACCTTGGCGTATATTGGAATGCAGGCTAGAAGGGCCCCAGAGAGTTAGTCTAACCCTTCGGTCTACCCACAGGAAATAGAGAATCAACGTTTTTAAGACACTCAGCCACCTTTATGTGGTGAGTTAATGGCCAAGATAGCACCGACCTCAGGACTCTTTTGACTGACCCAAAGAGGGGCAAATCGTCCCTTACCTCCAGTTTTTCTAAACAATCAAGAGTCTTCTGCTGTGCTATGCACCTAGAACTAACAGGACTTTGTGTATCAATTAGACTTCAGTTTTCATAAAAAGAAAGAAAAATAAGACACCCAGAGAGAGGTTGCTTGCTCTCTCCACCGTGTGAGGAAACAAGAAGCCGGTCGTCTATAAACCAGGAAGACAGACTTCACCAAGAACAAGACCATGCTGGCACCCTGATCTCGGACTCCCAACTTACGGAACTGTAAGAAATCAATTTCTGTTGTTTAATTAAGCCAAAAAAAAAAAAAAAGTCTTCTGTATGTGTGCCCTCTTTAACTCATTTCACACAGGTTTCTAAACAAAATCTAAATAATCAATTTTTGATCACTTATTATGAGTTAACCTGCTTCCTGCTTCCTGGGATGTATCTACTTTTGTGTCTATATTTATGCTATGTAAATTCCACCATTAATAAGTTCTCAGCTCTGTTTTGAGACCTAAAGTTATGAATCTGAGTGTTTTTAGACAGGTATTCAGTGCCAGGATCTTGTTAAGAAACTTCCAGGCTACTCACTTTGGGCTGTGCTTGCCTCTGTTTAACTCTGGTATTTTAAAATCCCACTGAAAATCCACAGACGTTCTGTTTACTGTAAGGAATTACAATTTCTGGAGGAGCTGTTGGGGCCCTTTTTAGAGAAGCAAGATTCCTTAGCAAAGAAATAAAAAATGTTTTTAAAAAGGAAAGCAAGCAGTCACTTCAGAATGCCTTGGAGGCCTCTATTGTTGGAACTACTACTAATTATAACCATGTTTTCTATAATTTCTGTCAGCTAGGGAAACTTGTTAAAAAGATATACTAGCAGAAAGGCTTTGGAAAACTAGAATAGCAATCAAAAGACTTCAATTTTAAGCATTTCCGTCCTTGCCAGGGAATGCAGTGAAGGAAGAAAGGTATAATGATGGGAATCCAGACTGGCTCCCAAGTCTGACGTCCCACCTACTGCTTGTGTGAGCTTGAGCACAAGTTTTAACCCCTGAGCCTCAGTTTCCTCCTCGGGGGTCTAAGTGCAGTATATTTGTTTGTTTGTTTGTTTGTTTTAAAGATTTTATTTATTTATTTGACAGACAGAGATCACAAGTAGGCAGAGAGGCAGGCAGAGGGAGAGGAAGGGAAGCAGGCTCCCTGCTGAGCAGAGAGCCTGATGCAGGGCTCGATTCCAGGACCCTGAGGCTTTAACCCACTGAGCCACCCAGGTGCCCCGTCTAAGTGCATTATAATTCCTACCTCTAGAGCTGATGTAAAAAATACATGAGATACAGCTGAGGCACCCAGCAGAATACCAGACTCCTGACCGGAGCTCAGTGAACGCGAGTGTATTATCTCTTCACACATCCCTACCTTTGCCCTTCCTAATCCCTCTGCCTTTGTTCCTAATCTGGAAAACCTATTTTACAAGAGAGCCATAAGGATTAACTACAAGATGACCCACAGAAAATGTCTGGAGCAGCTGACTCACTGCAAAAATCCTTTCATAGGAAAAAGAATTCTAAAAGACAGATATATAACAAAAAGATGCCCTTTCAAGACTTAAGACACACAGAGGAGGCAGAGGTAATAGGATTAATGGGTACCTGCCAAGTGAGAAGAAAAGAACTGGAAGATGGACGGGTCTCGGAGCCCAGGTGACTGAGCGCACAAAAGCAGGCGAGGCAGGGGCGGATAGAGACTATGAGGAAGGATTATGGTGGATTTGGTTGGAGATGGTAATGGATTGGGTTTTAGACACTGCTATGATCTGAATGTTTGTGTCCTCCCAAAATTCATATGTTGAAATCCTAATCCCCAAAATGACCCATAAGGGGACTTTAGGAGGTGACTATGTCTTGAAGGCAGAGCCCTCATGATTGGGATCGGGGCCTTGCAAAAGAGACCTCACCGAGCTCCCTGGCCCCTTCTGCCATATGAGAACACAGCGGAAAGACACCACCGCGAACCAGGAAGTGCGTTCAGAACCAGCCCATGCTGGCACCCTGAGCTCAGACCTCTAACCTGCAGGCTGTAATAGATTGCTGCCATTTATAAACCACCATCTAGGGCATTTTGTAATAGCAGCCCAAATGCACTAAAAAGGACATGGTGAGTTTAGGCTTTACGAATCTTGACTCATTTCCCTCCCACCCAGCCGATAGCCAGTGGTTTCTAAAAAATGCTTGAAGCATGTGCATGCCTTTAAAATGACCTAATTTGCAAGAAACCCCTTTCATAAAGCCAAGAATCCTTTAGTAAAGCAACTCCTTAGCATAATCGTTTTGTGAATTCCAATTTCAGTATATCAGGTTTTCCTCTAAGAAAAGCACATCTGCACATGTGCTCATTACAATCATTAAGAATAGATTTTCTAATTCATTGCTCTGGGAATGATGACTGCCAACTCTGAAACGTATTCAAGTTGCACATCACAACTTGTCTTTAATCCCGTATATCATTTCAAAAGTAAGTTGCCGTCTTTACTCAAAAGGAGGCAATCTAGTCTTTAGAAACACTTTGGGAGACTGCGTATGAGTTTCTCAGAAAATATTGTATTTAACACCATGGCTCTTTAATTTTGGCCATAGTTTTCAAGAGGTTTTCCCTCCACCCAAAGCTTATCCCCTCCCTATTACACGCTATACCACCATCATTCCTTCTTCACTCCCCACCCTCCACCACACACATGTACATAGAGAATTTTAAGACCTTAGAGAAGGGGAGGAAAGGGAAGCAGGGACAGTTTAAGGGTTAAACGACAAGGTTTTTGTTTAACCTCAATGAAAGCCTCCTACTAAAATATAAAAATATAAAATAAGTCCTTACAGTACACAGATGTGGTGTGCAGTGAATGTGCCCCCTGCCGGTCTTGTGCTCCTCTGTCCTATTAGAAGACCTCTCCGCAAACCTTCTAAGGGAGGCCCAAGATAGAGTTTGGTCGTCCGTGGGACTGTGCTCCAAATTCTACGAATTTTGGAAGACAGTCACAAGAATGATCCAACCAAAAGTAAAATGTAATCATTTAAAAGACTCATCTCACCAAATTGCCAAATACGCAATATCAAATATGCAAAGATGTCTTGGGTATTTGCCTTGGTAGAACTCAGTAGCAGAAATATACTGAAAGCTAGGTTTCTCTAAATTTGTGACTGATTTTAGAAGCCACTTTGCTAGGTCCCTCTCAAGGCTCAAAAGCCAAGAACAGGAAAAGCCATGAGTGGTTCCCTCTGTTCTCCTTCCTGGCACAGTACAGTCACTCTGCTAAACCAGGTCACACCTTGCAAAAACAAAAACAAAACAAAAAACAACAACAACAACAAAACAGAACAGGAGGAAAGAAGGATAGTGGGAGAAACAGAAGAACAGAAGTGGATTGAAAGCTGCACAAAGACATACATGTCTCTCCTACAGCACAGGCATTCAAATCAACACTCTTCTCTGTGAGGACAACTTGAGTTAAGACAGAGGACAACTTGAGTTAAACATTGGCCTGTTTAGCCAATAATTCGACAATATTCTCTGGACACCCTTTTCCTCTAATTAGATAGCCACTTTCTTTGGACAACGAAAGAAAAGTAGTTCTTATAATAACTTCTCAAATAGCAAGGTTGTGTTGAATTTAATGTGTTCATTGAAGTTCTGCCTCTCACTCTTCCCGAGACAGCACTGGAGAACTGATTTAAAAACAAAAACAGAAACAAAATAAAACCCACTGCACAAGATAATTGCAATTTATTGATGGTATTAATTATTTTAGCCCCTGTTTTGTCATTTTGGAAACAGTTTTAAAAGCTCAAGAGATTAAATGTTAAGGGGAAAATTGAGGCGAGTGGGGTCCAAAATGATGGCGTAGTTTGAACTCACTTCCTCCCATAGACACACCAAATCCACAGCTACATTTGGAGTAATTCTCTCTGAGAAAAGACTAGAAACTAGCTGAACAACAAAGGATAAGAGGTACACATCGAGAAGAGCGGAGAGACACAAATATTGTTGATAAAGCACCACACAATAAGGAGGGATCTCCCAAGCCTGGAGCTTCTGTTGGAGGGTGAGGGCTTTGTGCCCCACGATCAAGCATCCCAACCCTTGGGACCTACACCAGAGAGTCAAGGCCCCCAAAATGTCTGCCTTAAAAAAACAGTGGTGCTGATGTCCAAGAGAACAAAGGGCTATAGGGAACGGAGAGTTTCCTTTAAAGGGCTCACATGTGGTCTCACTCATTCTGGGACCCAGCGCAAGAGGAGCAGTTTGAAAGGCGCCCAGATGAAGTATGAAGGCATTTCACTTGCTAATCTTAAAGCATCTGCTCAAGGGGCAGGAGACAGTTGGAACTCTCTCTGGAAACGGAGGCACTGGCCAACCCAGTTTTGCCTTCTCCTTCTACCTGCTGTCTTCTGCTAGCACAGGTGGGCACCCCGGCCTGCAGCACCCTCCCACCGCTTTGCTAAGACCTGCAGGTGCACGCAGAAGAGGTGCTCTCCCACTGCCTTGCTGAAGCCTGCAAGTGCGCTCCTCCCCACTCACTCTCTGTCTGCCTCACGAAAGCTGGCAGCGGAGTACAATGCACAACAGGGTTGCCTCTTGATCACCTGGCCCAGGTAGACAATGGGGTTTACATTCCTAGGCGCCACAGGACTCTGACAATCAGAAAAACAGTTCATGGCAGGCGACCACCCCAGGGCCCTGCACAGACAGCAGACTGAAACACAGCCCCAGTCTTCATGTGGAAAAGAAAAAAGGGGGGGGGCATATTTACTTATGCTAGAGCTTTAGCCTGGAGGTCAGATTTCAGGTTTGTTGCCCACCCAGAGGCCAGGGAGACACTGTCAGGAAACATAGGGAAACACCAACCCTATACTCTCTCCTGGCCTCACTATGGCTCAACAAAACATTCCAGAAAGCAGCTGATCTACTCATCTGGAGCACTGCTTTATGTTCTTCACGGAAATAGGATAAACGATCCTAAAATTCGTATAGAACCACAAAAGACCCTGAAGAGCCAAAGCAATCTTGAGAAAGAACAAATAGGGAGGCATTATTCTCCTTGATATCAAATTATATTACAAAGCCATAGTAATCAGAACAGGATGCCACTGGCATAAAACAGACATACAGATCAATGGAACAGAATACAGAACCCAAACATAAACCCACACGTATATGGTCAGTTAATTTACTGCAAAGGAGGCAAAAATATACAATGGAGAAAGGATGAAATATTCAATAAACAGTGTTGGGAAAACTAGACAGACACATTCCAGAAAATGAAACTGGGCCATTATCTTACATCATACACAAAAATTAACTCAACATAGATCAAACACTTGAATGTAAAACCTGGAAGAATAAAACTTCTAGAAAACGTAAGCAGTAAGCTCCTTGGCATAAGTCTTGGCAATTGATGTTTGGATCTGAGTCCAAAAACAAAGGCAACAAAAGTGAAAATAAAAATGGGACTACATCAAACTAAAAAGCTTCTGCATAGTCAAGGAAATCAACAAAATGAAAAGGCAACCTACCGAATGGAAAAAAACACTTGCAAATCATGTATCTGATAAAGGGTTAATTTCCAAAATATATAAAGAACTCACAAAACTCAATAACAAGAAAACTATCTGATTTTAGGTGGGTAGAAGATCTGAATAGACATTTTTCCAAAAAAGACATACAGAAGGCCAATAGGCAAATGAAAAGATGCTCAACATCATTGATCATCAGGGAAATGCAAATCAGAATCATAATGAGATACCACCTCATACCCATTAGAATAGCTATTATCAAAAAGACAATAATAACAAGTTTTGGTAAGGATACAGAGAAAAGGGGACTGCACTCTTGGGGGACTATATATTGGTGCTGTCACTGTGGAAAATTGTATGAAGGTTCCTCAAAAAATTAAAAATAGTCCTACCATATGATCCCTCAATCCCACTCTACTGGGTATATAGCCAAGGAAAACAAAAACACTACTTCTAAAATATATGTATCCCTGTATTCATCACAGCATTATTTACAATAGCCAAGACATGGAAACAACCTACAATGTCCTTCAAAGAATGAATGGATAAAAATGCAGTAGTATGTACAATGGAATACTACTCACCCATAAAAAAGAATGAAATCTTGCCATTTGCAACAACACACATGGAACTTAAGTGAATTTTGCTAAATGAAATAAGTCATACATCGAGAGACAAATGCCATATGATTTCCCTTACATGTGGAATCTAAGAAACAAAACAAATGTGCAAACAAAACAAAATAAAACAAAAATCACAGATGAAAAGGACCGAATGGTGGTTGCTAGAGGAGGAGGGGGTTGGGAGTGAGCAAAACGGGTGAAGGGACTCAAGAGTTGCAAGTGTTCAGTTATAAAATAAATAAGACCTGGGGATATAAGTCACAGCGTGGCAACTCCGGTTAATGAAATTGTGCAGCGTACTTGAACATCGCCAAGAGAGTAAATCCTAAAAGTTAACTTTGTATGGGGACAGAGGATAATCAGACTTTTGACGACCATTTTGAAGTGTATACAAATATTGAATCACCGTGTTGTACACCTGAAACCAATACAGAGTTCTATGTCAATTATACCCCAATAAAAAATTTTTGTTGAAAAGGGAAAAATTGATTTCAAAACAAAGCTAGTTATTTATCTTGACAAAAGATGAAATCCAAGGGAGATTTTTTTTTTCCTTATCTATGAATAGAAATTCTGTGTCATGCTGTAGCTAATAGAGTATTGATTTTCCCCCTTTCTGCTTTTACAACGTGCTTTGGAGCTGCCTTCTATGTATTTTCAACATACAGGTCTTGTGTTACATTGGTGGAAACATTCACACACAGAAAATATATCGTCCCAAATGGGTCTGGTATGTCAGTTGTCAGAATTCTCTTTTGCACACATTAGTCTAGCTTCAGACCGATTATGATGCCTGTAGGAAAAAATAGGTTGTAATTAGAGAATTTGGCATTCAGTGCTCAATGAAAAAGACTGATTTCAAACCAGAAGTAATTTCAATCTGATTTTTAGTTAAAGGCAAAAAGATACATAGAAGTGATCACAAATACTTACATCCCTGAGATGCTTCCTCCTCCTCTCTCTACACTCTCCCTGCCTCAATCATATTTTTGCATCCTGAAAAATAACTAACTTCAGTAGCAGTGCTGGCAGGCCCTGAAACTGATGTCTTCCATCTTTTGACAAATTCCATGTCTGCAGACAACGGTGTAGGATGCAAAGTAAAGGGGAAAAAAAAAACGAAAGGAGAAATTGTTACATGAGACTCAGTAAAGTACAAAAGCCAAGTTTCATCTCTCTGTACCAACTCAATCTAGAGTTCCCAACTACTACCTTAATTCTGGACATGGCAAAGTCCTCAAGGGAGGTCAGTGAGTGAAGACCAGTTATGAATCTGGAGTGTGTGTGTTTGAATGCAGTGAATTCAGAAAACTGCAGCATCTTGAGAAGGCAGAAACTCCTCAGACGTGGAATCAGATGTCTTTGGCTTGGCTTCTAATTAGCTGTGTTGCCTTGGGCGTGTGGCCTAGCCTTTCTGAATACGTCTCCTCAGTGGTGATAACGATGAATTGGACAGGATGGTGTCTCCTATCTCTTCTAGTTAACTCTCAGCCAAAAAGCATTCACTAAGCGACGGCCTTCAGCCCAACTCAGTGCAGGATACAGTAGAGAGCGATCCGTCATTTGCACGTCCTATGTCCCCCGCCATCCTGTAAGTAATCTGAAGGCAGATCTGTGCCCAGTTCCTCTTCTTCCCCACCCCTAGCACTTAACACAGGACCTAGCAAAATAGAAGCACCCCCAGATTTTTTTTGGTGAGTGAACTGAATATGTAAAACTTCTCATAGGAGTTTTATAGTCTCCCCTGGAATATATCACAAAAGTGTTCTTTTTTTTTTTTTTTTTCCAGAGGTGGGTGGGAAATAACTAATACCATCAAGAAACATTATGAACACTGGTCCTCAGGAATCCCATTTAGCCCACTCTGAAGCAACACTGAAACAGGAAGTCAGAGCATTCTCCCAAGTCTAAGAACGAGAGCTCAGGTTATAACTGGGAGAACCTGCAAATTAGCAGGTGCTGCTTCTCTTTCTTTTCAGCTTTACCTAAAATGACGGAGGCCTGGCAAGAAACTTGCTTGCTAATAATCACGAACCCAGCTGGCGCCTCAAAAACTTTCCACCAAGATTGTTACCTTGGTTAATGAGGTTTCTTTGCAAGATGAGAGATTTTACTCCCCAGTGAAATACTCCTAGAATTGCAAACATCAGAATCTCTTTCACGGGGCCCGAAAATCATCTCTTTTTAAAATAGCAAGCTTAGCTTTTAAGGAGAAAAGACATTTAAAGAGAATGAAGGAAATCTCTTCCAAACACAGTTTATCAGTTATCACGGTGAAATAACTGATGCGAAAGCCCCTCTCGATGTAAAAAGTAAGCCGGATTCTGACCCGAGCCACAGCGACGGCAGAGCTCAGTGGGTTGACTCCCCAGAGAGTGCTCTGGAGAGCAGATTGGGAGGTCTCTTATTTGTCAGTCACAGTGAAAGACAAAAAACCAGGCTGTCCCTTAAAGAAACATATTCATGCTTCTCTAATGCCTTTTAAAAGTCCCCTGTCAGAAAAACTACATGTGTCCTAGCCTTGCTCATTTTATCTCCTTAGACACCACATATCATTAATCATCTCGGTCTGTCAAGACAAAGAGCTGGAAAACATTTATATTCCAAAATCTCCCAAATATCAAATAGGTCTCAAACACACAGTGCACTCCGGTTATCAACTACAATTGGATATTCAAGGTGACAAGTTCCATTTCTAGGTTCTTCGCTTTTCCCTCCCACCACAAGGCTCAGAGAATTGCGTGTGAGAGGCACAAGAAAAAAATCCGCATCCAGGTTAACTTCACCCCCAAAGAAAGAGCAGCCTCTATCCTGTGACATAGAGAGACATGCAGCACCCACTGTGACCATGACTTCCCCCCCGGGGGAATCCCCAACTATCCCCTAGCTAGTCTATGACTAGCTAGAAAACAGTGTCCCTTGAGGGGTGGGAATGCCCACACATTTCCTCTCCAGCAGCAGAGCTGCTTCCCACCCATAGGAGTCAGTGAGTTAAAGCCCATGATTAAACTCCAACCCGTGCTACTGCTCATGAGGACAGTGTAAGACGGACAAGCCAGAGAGAGGGTCTGGACCACCATCACAGAGCAGTGGGTGTCTGACAAGGGAGGGAGAAAAAACAGGAGGGCTCTGGAAAGAACAGGTACATGGACTTAACTGAAGATAACCTTACCCTACTTTACAACTGCCTGAAGTTGCAGCTCTGTGACCGGGAGCAGAAGCCTTACAGGGATGAGAACAGAATCCGGAGTCCTCAGCTGTGCAAGTACAAAACAGAGGACACTCTGCTTTCCATGAGTCCATTTCAGGGCTCTTGTTCCCACCACCTTAACCCAATGACTTCAAGGTTTTTGTCACTACACACCTTTTAGCACTCAACTCACAAATTCAAACCTATAAGCTTCTTATTTAAGAAATTATGGTTTTCCAAAAATAAAAAATAAAATTAATTAAAAAAGAATAAATGAGGTGGGAAACCAGAAAAAAAAAAAGAAATTATGGCTTTCTCATTACTAAATATATTTTGTTCCCAATATCCAAGTGCTTCCCCATCTTCTAACTTTTGGTGATTTTGCTGCCTCTCCAAGAAAAACCTTCCCACCAAAACAGCTTCACTAAATAGTACCCATCATTCAAGACCCAATTCCTATCTCATTTCCTCTGTGAAGACTCTCATTAAAGAACACCATTTCGGGGCGCCTGGGTGGCTCAGTGGGTTAAGCTTCTGCCTTCAGCTCAGGTCATGATCTCAGGGTCCTGGGATCGAGCCCCGCATTGGGCTCTCTGCTCAGTGGGGAGCCTGCTTCCCCCTCTCTTTCTGCCTGCCTCTCTGACTACTTGTGATTTCTCTCTGTCCAATAAATAAATAAAATCCTTAAAAAAAAAAAAAAAAGAGCACCATTCCCCCTTCAAAACTTCCATAGCGTGTTTATGTTATCTAAATTCTGGGTGCAGGTTGGCTGGACAGACAGACCACAGTTGCCCCCCATCCCAGTTGCCTGGATTTCTCCAGACAGGGCATTCAGTTCATCTTAGCAGAGGTCTCTAGGTCTGACCACTTCCGCAAAGAATGGTTTTCCAGCGTCCTAACATTGTACAGTTCTAGACAAAATTACTTTAGCCCGGAACTAATAGCAAATAATTTTTGCCAACACTAAAATGAGGCTGCTTCCTCATAATTGGGAAATGAATCTTCTCACTGTTGCTTTTCTCCCCAGTTCTATTGTTTTCACTTGGTTTTCATGCCAGTTCCATTATTTTCTCTTTCATTAGTGAACTGCCAGATCTTTCAAATGAAAGAGTTAAGGCAGACTGTTTTCTATATTTTTTTTTAAAGTTCACTTCAGACTTAGAAAACATATGTAGTTATCAAATGAAAATAATTAATACTATTTCTGTGTTACACTATTCTCTGGACACTAAAATAATTATTTTTTAAATGTTTCTGATTTGGCTTAGCTCTAGGAAATTAGGTTTCCCTCAATGGTAATCTATTATATTATTAATGTGTATAGGATTCACCTTCCAAAGCATCTAAAAAAAGGAACTCTATGCATCAGCTCATCATTTATTTTCACACTAGCCAGATATTTAAATTAGTTTTTTTCTTTTATTCTTTCTAAATCTTTTTCAAGCTTTGATTCCTACTATTATGCTTCTTAATGGTTACTGGTATTAATTGACAATATTATGCTGAAAAAGGAGTAAATAAAAGGCTAATTCTTTTAAAAATAAACAATCATAATATTTAAAGATGTAATCTATACAAAGGACAAGCAACTCATGATCTCTACCACTTTCTCCAGGGGACAACAGAACATTCATTGGTTTATCTTGGCCCATAGAAAAATTTACAAAAGATTTAAGCACTACCTTCATAAGATAAACTTGGATTTTAAAAAAAGTTTATGTTATATTCTCATAAATCCTTCTCAACATTTTGATGGGCCATGTAAATGTCACTATTTAAATATAGCAGATGAATTTCTTGTGTTTTAGATAATGAGTAATATTAGTTCTAAATAGGAAGAAGAGAATTTATATTAATTGAGCACTGACTTGAGTTTGTTGGTCACCTTTTTTTTAAGATTTTATTTATTCACTTGAGAGAGAGAGAGGGAGAGAGCACACAAGTGCCAGTGGGAGGAGGAGCAGAGGGAGAAGAACAAGCAGACTCCCCACTTAGCAGGGAGCCCAATGTAACAACCAACCTCCTTTCCAGGACCTTGAGATCATGACCTGAGCTGAAGTCGGATGCTTATCCCACTGAGCCACCAAGGCATCCCCTGTCAGTCACTTTTAACACATTATCTCACTGCATAACTACATGCAGTGAGTATGTTACTGTCCATTTTACAAATTTAAAAACTGAGGATCAGACTGACATCTTAAGTGGCTCAACTGGAGTTTACATTTAGTGTAAAGGCCATGATCTTTTCACTATATGATGTGGCCTTCCCTAAATTAAGCCTCTCTCATCAATAAGTCTGTGAGGATGGAAGTCACCCAACACCCAGAAGGGGGCAATGGGAAGACAGAAGGAAGTCTTCTATGTCTTTTTCAAATAGCCCACAAAGATCCTAGGAGATTTCAACCTAGTCCTGAAGCCAGAGGTAAAAATTACAAATTATCTACTTTAGCATAGAATGAAAGAGTCATAAAAAGACTTATTGTTCTTCTTCATCCGACTATATATTACATGATGAGCTCTAGGGTATTTTCCAGAACAAATATCTACTGAAAAAAAAAACAGTAAAGCAATATTAAAAGTAAAAGAAGTGTCTGTGGAAGGTGATATAGTTCCACCTTTCCTGGGAAAGTAAACCAGAGACTAAAATGTAGAGACACACTAGGAGCATCATTTCTATTCCCTGAATTCCTGTTCTTTTACCAGAAGAAAGGGGCGATACAGAGAATGAAGAGGCACGAACCCAAAGTAAAGAGCACAATCACACATGTGTTATAATGTGGCTTTTCCTAGTTCAATCCCTGTTTCCAATCCCTGGAGCAGATGGCCAGTCCAAGGCTTTGTAGTATGCACTGGAGATTTGGAGTTGACTCAGAAATCATCCTGACTTCCCAACAGCTCAGTCTGATTAGGGAGATGAGGCAAGTACATTAATCACACAATTGTAGGTAAAACATCATACATGGCATAAAACAAAATACAGAAATATTCAAGGGCAGCCATGAAGACCCCATAAGTGACATTTGGGATTAGTTAGGCAGGTCATGTGTCACTGGGTGGAGGTGGGGCACCAACGACGGGTATCTTTCAGAATTGACACTTGTTTCTTGGGCCGTACATTGAAATATGGTTGATTGGTACCACGCTGACGAGGGCCTGGCACACGGTGGTAAGGATTCTGCAACTGGTAACCTCTGAAAGACATGTTTCCACAGAGTGGAAAGATCTAAAATTAAGCCACAAAGTGTGATTTGTCTTCATGAATCCAGCGACCAACCAACCCCCACACTCTTTTTTCTCCTCTTGTCAGGCTGTTGCCAACATCTGAAATTTGATTCAACACCTGAAAAGTCATTTTCTCACTCCCTATCCCCCTTAGAAGACTTAATTGGTGATATATTCAAAGTAAAATAAGCCACATAATGAAAAAAGAAATTGGAGTAGCAGCAAAAGTGTTAGCAGCAGGAGATCTACCCAAAGAGATCAGTGGAGCTTGAGGATAAGAAGGAAAAGTCTGTACACCAGTCATCTTGTGTCCCCCTACTCAGGTCCTCCTGCAGAAAGTGAAGGTTAACTAGTGAGAAAAAGGGAGCTCAAGGTTCCTGGGAGATTCAACAGATGCATACACAGTGAACATAGTAATCAAACACACAGATTTGGAGTGAGACAGATGCCACAGATATACATTTACTAGCTGTATGAATCTAAACAAGTTACAACCTTTTGTGATCCTCAGTTTTCTTATCTGTAAAATGGGAACACTAGTAGTACCTGCCTTACAGGGTTGTTGCAGAGAAGAATGGGATGATACAGGATAAAGAACCTAGCCCAGGAACGCCTGGGTGGCTCAGTTGGTTCAGCAGCTGCCTTCAGCTCAGGTCATGATCCCAGTGTCCTGGGATCGAGTCCCACATCGGGCTCCTTGCTTGGCAGGGAGCCTGCTTCTCCCTCTGCCTCTGCCTGTGCTCACTCACTCTCTCTCCCTCTCTCTGTCTCTGACAAATAAATAAATAAAATCTTTAAAAAAAAAAAATTAAAGAACCTAGCCCAGTGAGCCCTATAGAGGATTTGCATTATGGCCTATAACCTTATATTGCTACAGGTCAGCTAAACAAAACTTTAATGCATTCAGAAAATGGAAGACACAAACCCTTCCTACCCCAGTGTGTGTGTGTGTGTGTGTGTGTGTGTGTGTGTGTGTGTGTGTACACGCATGTGCACGTCAGAAAAACTTCACTCTCAAATTGTTTGTTGTTTTCTTGTATGGAAGAACACTACCCTGAACCATGGGGTACCTGAATGCTATTCTGGGAAAGAATTAGAAATCAAGCCACCAATTCCATGGGAAGGAAAAGGTAGAAAGGAGTAAGAACTATTTTTGTGGGGATTTGGCAGCCAAAGGGCAGGACCAGAAAAAGCCACGTAAACTGAAGTAAGATTCTCAGGATGTGAAAATCAGATGTATACATACCAGAAAAGATGAGCTCTGATCACATATACAGACCAAATCAAATACTCTTGGTTAGAGTGCTATTGTGAAAACACAGCTCACACTTATCCTGTTTTATTATTTAGAACATCTAAAAGACATAGTGGGTCTGAGACATCCAGGATACAGACTGACCCTGGAGAGCACTGGCAAGATCCAAGTGCTCATTTCCCTAGGGAGAGGTGGGGAGATCGGCAGCCACAGGGGCAGAGGCTGCATGCGGCGGGACAGGGCTGGACAGTTCACCTGGGGGAGTCGTGGGTGAAAACTCTGTTTAAAACAAACAAGGACTGTGGAACTTGAACCCGCCCCTGTGCCTGAGAGGCCTGGAGGGCTCTGGATGGGGCTCTGGTTGGGACCACATTTAGCCCACAGCCTCCCAAACTCCTCTGACTTGGGGAGCTCAGTATCTAGAGGAAGAATCCCACTGTGCCTTGACTTTTTCAAAAGAGCTCAAAGCTGAAGACTCTAGAGAAATTAAAATGCTCCAAGAATGGCCACCTGTAAAAATTCAAAAATGTGGCTTCAGGCTACTCTACAGATAAGTCAAAGAACCAAAATGCAAATGGCGGCTAGCCTGTATTTCTCCAGAGCCTAGTGTTTGACTGGGTGCCATCTTTTTCTGGAAAATGTATCTGTGTATAGACAGAGCCTTAGTCTTGTTTACATGAAGCATCCAAGCATTTTGACAAATTAACTGTCATCTGCCAAGACAAAGTCCAGGACGTTCCTCGGGGAAGAAATTGAGTACAATTAGCAGTTTAACAAAACACAGCTTCAACAGAGAAAACCACCTTAATTCAAATTAGCCTTCACCTTCCAACAGAGGAAAACAGAAGGCAGCTACAAACATCTCAAAAGCCCTTAATCCTGAGGTCACAATGTTGAAGGAAAGTTCCTGACAGCTCCTGGAAATGCCAGTGGTATCAGAGGCACCTGGACAGCCCACACCTCATTTGATATACAGCAATTCTGTCTTCTGCAGAGCCCCAAACTGTGGCTACCAACTTGTAATTTATTTCATTAACAGCCCTAAAATGCCCTTTCTTGGATGAGGTAAGTACATCAACATAGTCCATTCATGGAAAAGAAGTATTGACTTTAACTATGGAAAAGCAGACCGGGTGACATGTACACCTGGATTTAATTACTCCTGTCAGCGGTCCAATGACTTCAAGGATAAACTTGGAGGAACCAGCTCCAGTGCATAAATGGAAGATCTCCAACACCTCTAGTTCTCTGTAGCAGGCTCTGACCTCAAGTCTGCTGGAGTCAGAGTTTGCCTTGGGCAGTGTTTTTATGAGTCCGTTTGAGGAAAGAAGAATCAATTATTAAAACAAAAGATCTCCAACCTGGAATGAAGGATCACAAGTTAACACGGTGACTTTGTCTTTTATATACTGTAGCCTGTTAAAGCTGGAAGAGTCCTTTGAAATCACCCCCTCCAGCTCTTTCATTTTACAGATGAGGGAGATGGGATCCAGGAGCCCTGGTGACTTGCCCAAGGTCACCTCTATTCCCAGAAATGCTCTTTAGGACAATGATTGCAGATTGAAATTTGCCAGGTAAAATGCCATTTCCAGTGCACCCTTTCACTATCGGTATGAAAGGACCACAGGTACCGGCAAATTAGCTTCTCCTTTCTCTACTAAAAGGATACTATGCTCAATACTTGATTTAACTGTGAAGGACCTCTGTATTTACAACTGAGTTATGTTCAAAATCTTTGTTAGAATTTGAACTATGGAAACAATATTAGAAATGATAGGTTGGTGCCAAAACAACTCTTAGACATGTATTTAAATGAGATAAAACTGCAGCATCATAGGTAATATGGAAAACAACAATACTTTTGCAACTCTTGCAATTAACAATATAGAAAAAGATAAAAGCAATCCATTCCAAAGTAAGTTGTCAATTTTTAGTTATTTTGAATGTTGGTGCTTAAAGAAAAGCAGTTTGAGGAAGTAGTCATTTAATAAGAATATACTGGGTACCATGAGATTGAGTGCCTGTCTCCAAGAAACCAGAGAAGCCCAGGAAGGGACAAGAAAACAAAGAGAATGAGAAGGTTAGAGATATGCCCTAGGCACTAAAAGAGCACAGCTTCCTGGGGAGATCAAGACAGCCCTTGCAGAGGAAGATGAGCCCTTGCTCATAAAAGAATGAGCAGGAGTTTGACAGAAAAATGGAGAAAGGAATGTCATCCCCGAAAGCAGACAGAAATGTGTTGTGGCTATTCAGATGAGAATCTGAGTACTCGCGGGGTCTAATTATTTTTCATTTCACTTAAGAATGTGAAGATTCCCTTTTTGCTTAATGCAGATTTTTTCTTTAAGATTTATGTATTTATTTGAGAAAGAGAGAGAGAGAATGACAGCATGCCTCAGAGAGGGGCGGAGGAAGAAGGAGAGAGAATCCCGAGCAGACTCCCTGGGGACTGCGGAGTCCTAATGCAGGGCTCTATCTCATGACCCTGAGACCGTGACCTGAGCTGAAATCAAGAATCTCATACTTAACGGACTGAGCCACCCAGTTGCCCCTTAATGCAGATGTTTCACTAGCACTGTTCATGCTCCTCAGTCACAATAAAGATTGCATTTCGCTGTGAATGAAAGAGGCGGGAAAAGCAAAAAAAAAGAAAAGGTTCCTGAGCAAGAACTGAAAATGGGACAGGAAGACCCAGCGCAAAGGCCACGTGTTTGTCATCCCTGTAGAAAGGTGGATTCTGGGTGCATTTGTTTTTTAATCTTTTACAACACAGTGTGTGGCGTATATTAGGTATGCGCAAACATGTATCTGTTTGAGTGAGAAGTCACAAAGTTCCCTCAAGAGATGCCACTTTATAACCACAAGAATGGCTGTAACAAAATTGACAGAGAATAACAAGAGTGAGTATAAGAGCATATGGAGAAACTGAGACCCTTCTACATTGCTGATGGGAAGGTAAAATGGCGCATGTACTTTAGGGAACAGTCTGGCAGTTCCTCAAAAAGTTAAGCATAGAGTAACCAAGTGAAAATTCTACTTCCAGGCATATCCCTAGAAGAAATGAAAACACACCCACCCAAAAAGTTGTACCTCAATGTTCATAGCAGCGTTATTCGTAATAACCAAAAAGTGAAAACAGCCCAATATCCATGAACTAATGAATAGATAAGAAAATGTGATGAATGAAGTACTGATACATATTACAACATGAATAAACTTTGAAAACATTACATTAAGTGAAAGAATCAATTTAGACCAAATCAAGAATTGAGAAAAACCCAATAGGGCATAATTCCATTTGTATGAAATATCCAGAATGGTTATGCTCACAGAGACAGAGTATACCGGCAAGTTAGCTTCTCCTTTCTCTACTTCATCATGTCGGTGATTGTACAATTCTGTTGCTATACTAAAAACCATGAACTGTAGACTTTATTTTTTAATTTAAGTGTTTTTTTATTTTAATTACAGTGTAATTAACATACACTGTTCTATTAGTTTCAGGTGTAAACTATAGGGACTCAACAATTCTATACATTACTCAGTGCTCATGATGATAACTGTACCCTTCCTCCCCTTCACCTATTTCACCCATTACCCTGTCACCTCCGCTCTGGTGACCCTCAGTTTGTTCTCTCTAGTTAAGACTGTTTCTTGATTTGTCTCTCTTTTTTTCCCCTTTGCTCATTTGTTTTGCTTCTTACATTCCACATATGAGTGAAAGCTGTGAAATGAGTGAAAATGATATTTGTCTTTCTCTGACTCTCTTCGCTTAGCCTTACAAGCTCTAGATCTATCCATGTCATTGCAAATGGCAATATTTTATTCTTTTTGTGGCTAAATAATATTCCATTGTACGTATATACCACATCTTCTCTACCCATTTATCCATTGAAGGACACTTGGGCCGCTTTTGTAGTTTGGCTATTGTAAACAAAGCTGTAATAAACATAGGGGTGTGTGTATCCCTCTGTGTTAGTGTTTTGTCATTTTGGGGCAAATACTCAGAAGTACAATCACTGGATTATAGGGTAGTTCTATTTTTAATTTTTTGAGGAATCTCCATAATGTCTTTCACAGTGGCTACACCAGTTTGCATTCCCTCCAACAGTGCACAAGAGTTCCCTTTTCTCCACATCCTTGTCAACGCTAATTTTTTCTTGTGTTTTTTACTTTAGCCATTCTGAGAGATGTGAGGTGATATCTCACTGTGGTTTTGATTTGTATTTCCCTGATGATCAGTTACGTTGAACATCTTTTCATGTGTCCATTGGCCATCTGTATGTCTTCTTTGGGAAAATGTCTATTAATATCTTCTGCCCATTTTTTTAGTTGGATTATTCATTTTTGGGGTGCTGGGTTTCATACAAATTTTATATATTTTGGATACTAACACTTTATCAGACATATAATTTGCGAATATCTTCTCCCATTCAGTGGTTGTCTTCTGGTTTTGTTGATTGTCTCCTTTGCTGTGTAGAAGCTTTTTATTTTGTTGGAGTCCTGTGAGTTTGTTTTGCTTTTGTTTCCCTTGCCTTAGGAGACATAGCTAGGAAAATGTTACTTGGTAAATATTAGGGAAATTATTGCCTGTGCTCCCTTTTAGGATTTTTATTGTTGGGTCTCACATTTAGGTCTTTAATCTATTTTGAGTTTATTTTTGTGTGTGATGTAAGAAAGCGGTCCAGTTTCGGTTTTTGCTTGTAGCTTTCCAGCTTTCCCAACAACATTTATTGAAGAGACTGTCTTTTCCCCATTGCATATTTTTGTCTCTTTTGTTAAAGATTAATGTTCTGTTGACCTATGTGACTATTTTTGTACCAGTACCATATTGTTTGGCTTACTACATCTTTGTAGCATAATTGAAATCTGAAATTGTAATATCTCCTATTTTGTTCTTTTTCAAGATTGCTTTAGCTATTCAAGGTCTTTTGTAGTCCATACAAGTTTTAAGATTGTTCTAGTTCTGTGAAAAATGCCATTGGTATTTTGATAAGGGTTCCATAAAACATATAGAATGCTTTGGGTAGTAGGACATCTTGACAATATTTTTCTCCCATTCTGTGCCATTTGTCTGTGTCATATTCAGTTTCTCTCATCAATGTCTTACAGTTTTCAGAATACAGGTCTGTATATATAGAGAGAATACAGGTGTATTCTACCTGTATTCTGTGTTATGTACAATATATACCTGTATTCTGTATGTATATATATATGTGTGTGTGTGTATATATATATATATATCTTTAGCATAGCAGAGGGACTAAAGATTTGAACAGAAGCAAAGGGCAATAAGCTGTGGCAAGCACAGAACCCACCTTATTTGTTTCTTGTCTTTCAAAGATCTCTGCCCTTTGTTTTCTGATGCCCAACATCTTGAAAACCACCCCGCATATGTTTATAGCATATTTAATATAAATGAGAATAGTGATCATTTTCTATTTTACTGTGTGCACCTTTTCAGTGTTTTAATTTCTGGAGTGTTCATATATTACCTTTATAAATTGATAAAAATGTTGGTAAGAACATCTTAAATTATTACCTCTAGCTACCCTCTTCAATTCAGTGAACTGCGCTGAAGAAAAGGTGTTTGTCTGTGACTGACTAGCTCACATACCAGTTCAACTGACATTGTTTCCTCCACATTGTCATTTTCCATTAAGGCTTCCTACACTGTATCTGTCTCCCGTGTTTTGAAAAGCTAACCATTTAATTCAGATAATATGAGGAGGACAATTTAAATCAACAAATGTATACCTTAAATTCCATTTAAGGAAAAAAAACTGCATCAACTATAATTTGAAATACAGTCATGGCTATTACCATCCCCTCTGAAACTTTCTTGCTGGTAGAAAAACTGTTTTGTCTCCAGAGAAAATAGGGAGGTTGTCAAGCAATTCCACCACATGGTACAAGCCATCCCTACCATCTCTAAAAATCTGATTTCTTCTTTTGAATACCATATTTAAGTTAGATGATAGGTTTGCATTGTAAATTGATGGAGAAAATTCTTGTGCAATCAAATGTCAATCTTGTTTCCAGGACTTAGGACCCAAAATGTAAATTCTTCTATATATTTTGAATGCACTTAGAATAAAAGAGCTCAGCAAGAGAGATGAGTTTGGATATAAAGAAATGCTTCTTAATGGGTCTCCAAGTGGGGTGTCAGTCTCTCAAGCATTTGAACCTCAAGTGATAAAGGAAAACTGTTTCTCTACTTGCAACACTTCTGACACAAATTCCACACCAAGCCATTCTCCAGTTCTCTGCAGACACCAACTCGGTGTCCTATTTAATTAAACTCAGACATTGACTATCCTGAGTTACCGCAGACCCCACAGGTTAATGGCTCAGTCCCAGAGGTGCCCTTAACTTCAGATGCCAATCTCAGGTAGTATGGTTCTTAGGTTACCCACACTCCTGTCTGATTTGTCTCCAAATCACAGGTACCCACACCCCTCCTCAGTTTCAATAACTTGCTCTACTGGCTCACAAAACTCAGGGAAACACGTCACTTATGTTTACTGGTTTATTTTAAATGATATTGCAAAGTATGCAAATGAACAGCGGAATGCAGAGGTACAATAGGGCGAGGTTGGGAAGGGTCTTGCACGCAGGACTGTCCCCATGGAGCTGGGGTGCACCAGAACATGGATATTTTCACCAACGGGGAAACTCTCCTAGTCCTACAGATTAAGCATTTTTTATGGGAGTTTCATCACACAGCCATGATCAATTATTAAACTCAATCTCCAGGCCTCCATCCTCCCCAGAGGATGAGGAGTGAGCTGAAAGTTCCAAGTTTCTAATCATGACTTAGTCTTGGGTAACCAACTCCCACCCTGAAGTCCAGGAGTCCAGGAGTCCACCAAGGGTCACCTCATTAAAACAAAGACATTCCAATCACCCAGGAACTTCCAAGGGATTTAGATCTCTGTGTAAAATGCTCATATCACTCCTGTCATTCAGCCAATCACAAGGATTTTAAAAGCTCTGTATGAGGAGCTAGAGGCAAAGATCAAACATATATTTCTTATTACATCACAGATGGGCCACCACGTAATAATAAGATATATCAAACTTTTCCTTTCTATAGGCAGAGAGATGGCACAGATATTCTCTGGAGGTCCCGTCAATCTTTAGGTTTCTTTTAAGTCTATCATGGATTTTGTATTCCTATAAACATGCACACAAACATGGCACACGGGCACACATTGGATGTCTGACTTTTGACTTTCAAACTACTTTAAATCTTGAGCAGATGGATAAACTTTCGAAAGTACCAGAGCTTGAGCTGTTAGGGCTGTGAGAGAAAATAGAATTTAATACTCTGAACTTCATTTGAGTAACAAGTGACAGCATCCAGAACAGTACCCAGAGGCTGGTAGAAGCCAAAGGTGATACTCAAACTATTTTACATCCAGTATAACATCGTCACCCACCAGTTGGAACAAACACCAGCTGTAAACCTTTCATAGAAACATACCACAGCAAACTGGCAAAATTATCAGTGCTAAAGAAGCTCAAGAAATGTTTGGATTTTTTTTCCTTACATATGCCTTTGTTCACATGGAGTGTGTCAAACTAGAATTAATATTTACAGGACATTATTATCACAGTATATATGCTTTCTTAATTGAGTTATATAATTGTCTTTACATTTTATTCATTAATCTCTTATTGATCCTGGATGACTGCAGAAAGCCAATTCCCAAGAACTTGGAAATAGGAGAAATAAGATCTCCCTCTTGAGAGTCCGACAATGAAATCAATTTTTACCAGAAGTCATCGGTCATTATAGATGAAGAACTTCCTCAAATTAAGTAATCTAAGGACTTCAAAGCTAAGTTTATTATCATGTGAAAGGAGTGGAATACCTAAAATCCAGAGAGACAGAGAGAGAGAGAGAGAGAAGAAAGAATAGAGAGAGACAACAGAAAATATGCAGAACCACCCCATGGAAAAAGAAAAGGAGAAGCTGACCTCGAGTAGGATGCCCCAGCCAGCACGCCAGGAGTAAATGGGGCCAAAGTCAAGGCTACCCCTGAGGGTAGGGAGGCTCGGGAAAGACATTGCTAAAGGACTTTTCCTGAGATAACTTTCCTTTCATTTTGACCTGCCTACTGATTTGGTAATGAATAGAGAAACCTGATCTGTTCCCGTGGCCCTAATAAGACAGCTCATACTGGTTCCTGTGAAGTTCTCTCTCACTGCAAATTAGTACATTGACATTTCAGCACCTAAATTAGCCCCATGTGCATTTTAATTAGTACGAGTCAGTCTCTGGGCCCTGATGACCTCCCAGTACTCATAAGAGAGATAGGAGGTAGGGCCCAGTGCTAAAGATGACAAGATGTAAGTCACACAGGCCTGGGTTCAACTGCCAGTCCTGCCTTTATAAAGCAATGTGTGATTTTAAGAAAGCTTTAACTTCCCTAAGCCTTGTTTTATACATGGATGAAGTATGTATAGTAATTCCTCCCATGTGGGGTGATCAAATGTAGTAAGGTTTGTAAACTGCTGTTTTCATCATTAACAATGAGTCTCTGGGCTTTCAGAACAGGAGGACACATCCCCGCGACCAGCACCCCAACCCCTCCACCCCGTAGGCCTCACCCACAGAACACCTTGATCTGTCATCGCCAAGTGTCTACAAAGGTACTGAATTAATCTGCTTCCTTGCTGGACGCAGCTCACATTCCTGTGTGTATCCCCACCTCCCCCGCAACAATGGGTTTGCTTTGTTCCTTGAATTGTTTCAGATTGTGAGAAAACCACCACACCCCATGAACAATGAAGCTAGAATACACCTGTAGAGTTTTTACCATGCATTTAATAATACGACCATGGTTATTCTCAGCATAGTGATCATCCAGAAATGGAGAGGTGTACACAGGACAGATAGCGATGTTAATATTATCATTTGCTTAATTTGATTCTCATGGAAAACTGTATGGTCTTATTGTTACTGCCCCTTCATTTCAAGGTTAAAAAAAGAAGAAGAAAAAACGAATGCTCATAAAGTTTAAGTGACTTACAAAGAAATGCACAGTCAGAAGGGAAACAGAGATCCCAAGATGTTTCCCATAGGTTTTTGACAATACTACACACACACACACACACACACACACCAATTAGTTGGGTAGTCTAACGCTACTGTATGAATCTAAATGACATTTAACAGGAAAGATCAATTGACAAAACAGGAATAGAGAGAGAGATTTAACAAAGCTAGAGAAGAAAAACTGAGTGAATACCATGCAAATGTTAAGAGCCTATGGCAGATCAAGGTGGCTGGTGGCGACACACTTGTCTCATTCCTGATCATTCCGTCCAGAGGAAGGGAGCTCGAGAGTTAATGCAGACTCTCTCTACTCCATATTCACTCTGCCCTGGGGAGCTGGAGTGATGGATCTGGCTGGTCATTTGAGGAGATTTAACAGGGCATGTTCTGCTCAGCTCTGTCCTGTTTCTTGATGGGAATGGGGATCCAAGAGTAAGTCGGCATTCTCTGCTGTCTTCCCACGGCTCCCATGACTACAGGAGCCACTCCCTCCGTTCCTGGGCTCAGTCATCAGACATCTTTGGCTCTCACACCAAGCCATGTATTTTAACTCTGCCCTTATAGGCAATCAGGGTGAGTGATTGGCCCCCAATGCTTCCTTTCTTTTATTCTTCATTTAACCAAAACTCAGGCAGAAAGAAGATTGCTTTTTATTGGACTTCTTGATCACCCCTAAGTATAAATTCTGGTATTAGCAATGTTACCGTGGACAAGTTGGTTATCTACCTGGTAATCTGACACAAATCACTTAAACCAAGTCTCAGTTTCAACATCTCTAAAGTACACTAAATACCACTTAGACTAGACATGAACATGAAACAAAATTATATATTTATACATATATATATACATGAATAAGTATAAAGTACAAGAATATATATATACACACAAGTTCTCAAACTCTCAAATGGAATCAAGCATCAGAATCACCCGGAGGGTTTGCTAAAATTCAAATTGCCCAAGCCCCACTCCTCCCCTCCACCCTGTTTCTGATTCAGCAGGTGAGGCCTAGAATGTGCTCAAGCTGCTGAACCAGGAACCACACTTTGAGAACCATTGAAATTCCACATACTTGTATGCACACGCAAACACACACAGAGATATCTTATGAATACAGCACCTGCCACATGGGATGTTCTCAATAACATACTAATTCTGCTCTCTAGATTTTAGATGTTGCCATTTTTGTTTTGTTGTTCCAAAAAAAAAAAAACTACTTTAAGGGAGTGGTTCTCAAACTGGGGTGATTTTGTGTGTACACACACATTCACAAACACCTGCAAGGACATTTGTGATATTTTTTATTGTCATAAATTAGGGGGCATGGGGGACTGCTACTAGCATCTACTGGTTTATTGAGAAGAGGCCAGGGATACTGGTAAATATCCCACAGCGCAAAGAGCAGTCCCCCACAACAAAAGAGCACCTGGTTCAAATGTCAATAGTACCAAGATCGAGAAGTCCTTCTTCAAGTCCTCTCCTAAAACCCTCTGTCTATAATTCAAGCCACTATGCCCACCTATTGTTCATACACACAAGTCCTTTCTCACAATTTCATAGATACTTAACTCATTAGAAACCCATTAGACCAAAGGGAAACAACTTGTGGAACAAGGGAAAATAAGCTTAAGTTTATTTTATCACATTGTATCATATATGTCAGTAGGAGAAAGCTTTTGACAAAGGAGAAGAAGGAAGAGTAAGTTCTGGAACTGTGGTGTGTAGAGGAAGAGATATCTTTAAGATAGAACTAGAAATTTAGGATAAAGTCTTACAAATATATAGGACAGGTATAAAATCATTGTTTAAATATATGAATATAAAACAAGTCCTATGTAAGTTGCTTGCTCATTAAGTTTTTAGACTTGGAATGTGTAGAAATGGTAAGAGCTAAGGAAAATCCTTTTTCCTTCCTGAAATTTTCCTGAGTTTTTTCTATCAGCAAATCAACAAGACACAATTTTAATAGTCAGCAGTTTTAAGAATATGGAGTAGTTTGTACTTTTTCTCAACTGCTTGGGAATATTAGATGGGCCTTCCAACATAATTCTTTGAGTGATCTTTTCTCGCACACAGAAAAATCTCATTGAAAAAAAAAATCCAATATTTCAGGATCCAGGTTCCAGCTCATGGGTTTTGCCACTTCCTCTGTCATGACCTCTCTGAAGCTCAGTTTCCTTATTGGTATAAAGCACAAGATTCAGAAATTACAGACTGGCTGTGCATGGGCCTAGGTTCAGGATACACCGAAAACCCAGGAAAGTCCTTGAGTCAGTCAATGTGTTTATTGGCATGAGTTCTCATTCACTCCCTGGGAGAGACAATGACCCCTTAGACAAGACTGGTGCTGAATCCAGACTCTGACCTACAAGCGATCAAGAAATAATCTCCTGGTTGCTTTCTGTGAGCCAAAAGAACTCACTGGAGGGAAGAGAAAGTTCAGGAAGCAATCTTGGTTTGAGCTATTGTTTGCCAGTAATTAAAGAACTTTGACAGGAGAAGGGCACACTCAATTTCAAATTGCCTTCTTTTATACCTGCAGGAAAATCTGCAGGCTCCCTAAAGAGAAAGGAGCAGAATAAATTCAAAAGAGGGGACCGGGTTTGTTTGTTTATTGTTGCTGTTTTAAGTATGACCAACTGAGACTCCGTAAAAAGGGAGAGCCAAATGACTTAATCTTGTGACCCAGCAACAGACTCTGCCAGACTGGGGCAGGGCTCACACAGCTGAAAATAGAAGGGCTAGATCACATCCAGGAAGGGGTCCAGATTTAGATTGGTTATGTGGTCTCCAAATTAAGCTTAAAGTATAATCAGTGTATTTGTTACATTAAAAGTGTTCATGTATCTAAAGTAAACTTTTGACATGTATCCCAATTTCCTTAGTCTTATTTTGCTATTTCTTCATTTCTTAACATAGGAGGGGCCTTAAAAAATTGACCTGGGACCTTTCCTTAACTCCGGGCAAGGCCACTTGGAGTTAGACACTGAAACTGAACCAAGGAACAGCTGAGGGACCAAAGTGTTAAATAAGCAGCCATTTTACAGGTGAAGAGAAACCACAACACAAAACAAATATGAAAGGGATGCCTGGGTGGCTCAGTTGGTTAAGCCGCTGCCTTCAGCTCAGGTCATGATCCCAGAGTCCTGGGATCAAGTCCTGCATCGGGCTCCTTGCTCAGTGGGGAGCCTGCTTCTCTCTCTGCCTCTGCCTGCCACTTTGCCTGCTTGTGCTCTCTCTCTCTCTGACAAATAAATAAACAAAATCTTTTAAAAAAAAATATGGAAGATAGAAAAGACAGTGGTGAAATAAAGAATGGAATAGGAGATAAATGGCAGAATGAAAACATCCAGGGGACACGTCAGAGATCTGAAAGATCTCTGTGGAGACCTTCCAAAAGGGAGAAGGAAAAGATAAAGGAGTAAAAAATATCAAGTAGAAGCTCACAAAAATGGAGGCTAGACGTACAAGTGCAAATAGCCAGGTATTAGGAATCTGGACAAAAGAAAATATGAAAACAAAGATCTTTCTATTTCTATGTACTGTTGAAATCTCAAGGACAAAAATTTTAAGGTGGTTAGAAATATTTGAAAAATGTATTTGAAAAATATACATTTTCTGGCATTAAAAAAAAAAAAAAAGGAAAAGCTATAGAGTGAAGGTGCCAGAAGGTACCATAGAGCAGAGAAAAGAAAAACCTCCCACTCCATGCAATTTAAGAATGTCAAGAGCACAGAGAAAATTCTAAATCTTAGAGGAAAAAAGAGCAATCAACATAAAAAGGAACAGGAAAAATTGGACACAAGACAATAGACCAATATTTTCAACATATACCCCAATATACTATTATCCACTTAAAGTTTCCCCAATATACAAGCATAGTTTAATATTGGAAAATCCATAAGTATAGTTTACAACATTAATGAGTTAAAAGAGAAATACTATGTGACCATCTTAAAAACACAGAAAAATTATTTTATATAATCCAACATCCACCCATAATTTTATAAAGTTCAACATCGATCCACATTCTTGACCTGATAAAGATATCAAAAACCAGAGCAAATGCTACCCTAATAGAAACATCAGTGCATTAGCAACATGGCTCTTGGGTCTCGTGCACTGATAGGCCTGTTACCTCAGACAGGTGGGCAAGGTCATTTTTGGATCATGGGCCTCTTTTAGGAAAGCAGGGAGCCCCAGAGGGGGAGTTAAATACATGAGGAAGACAGCATGACAGGATGGGTTAAAAGGGGGATCCTGTAAGTGGCAAGGAAACAGGGAAACAAGGAGGGATCTGGAAAGTGGCCACTTCGAAATATTCCCTAAAGTCACAAACATACAACACACATAACACATGCAGAACAAATACACACACAACGTATACTGTACACAGAGAACACCCACATGCCACATACACACCATACATACAACACACACACCAAACACACCACACAAACACACACGTCACATAAACAATATTCAAACAACACAGACACCCCACCCACAGCACACATACAACACATTTATACTACACACAAATCACACATATAACACATAGACCACACATATGTAGCCCTGACACTATACATACACCACACAAAAACACCAGGCACACCATATACACACAGCACATAGTATATATGGACAGCCACATAAAACACACACAAACATATATAGAATGTACACAGACAGTGCATACTCTGTGTATATATGTCCCACATATTACATACATACCACATATACACCACACATACTCAATGCATATACCACACAGAGGAACACACACTGTATACACAACATTCAAAGAGCACATATACACACACCCAAGAAAAATAGCCCCTAAGGTGAACCCTGTCCCTTCTCCCCACCCCACCTCTCCCGGAGGCAATTCCTAGGTCATGAAGTCTTGGTGGAACCTGCCTTCCCTCACATTCGTTACCTGAGGTGATGATAGGAGGCTCTGGGAAAGAGGATGGTCTTCACAGAGCTAGTCCAGGACACCTGTGGGGCCACACCAGGGACCTGGGGGCCTGAATGATTGCGCATGTGCAACACTTGGCAGAAACTCCGCTTCTCAAACTTCAGTCCCTGAGGACACTGAAATGACCTTCAAGTGTCAGGCTTGCTTTTGTTTTTTATGTTTTCATTACCTTTCTTTATATAGCTTAAGAAATCCAAGTGCAAAACGTAGAACTGTAGGGAAGAAGGCGGATTCATTATATTTGGGATGGTACATTGGGCTCTAACCTTGTAAGAGACGACTCTTTTCTCCGTCGAGCAGCTGAGGTGGCATATGTTCTGATGCTGGAGAGCGTGCAGTGTAAAGTAGAAGCTGCAAGGGGAAAATGCTGTCCCCAGGAGTTTACAGCCTGTGTTTAATTTGAAATACCATGGAAGAGGCACTCAAATCTCAGAAGGCTAGAGTCTGCTAAACTATTTCCTTTGTTCATTTTTTTTCGTAATTATAAGGCTTTTAGGTCTGGTTAAGATAAAAAAAAAAAAAAAAAAAAAAAAGAACCAGTATTCACCATCTATGTTATTAAATGCCATATTTATTTTATAAGAAGAAATTTCCATTATCGGGCCAGTGTGTATTAAGAGAAAGAGAAAGAGAGAAAAGGCACTCAGGATCTCTCTAAAGAGACATCTAGAATTTGGCACTACTTATTAACTTGGCTCCAAGTTTTTAATTTCCACAGTTAAGTTGCATTATATTTTTCTAGGACATCATTTGGGGATAAAAATTCTAAGTCTGCAAAGCAGAATAGACTGAGTAGGGAATTTAACAGTGTGACAACTGAATGAGTTATTATTTCATATATTTGGAAATTTAAAGGATAGATGGGATGGGGGTGGTTCCAGAACCAGAGGGCCCCATGCACAGAGGAACACAGCACAGAAAGGCAGTGTGTTCAGGGACCAGTAGGTTGTACAGTGCAACAGAGGCACAAGGTGCTTGGATAATCAGAGAGTGGGTGAGGCTGGAGAGGTACAAGGTGGGGGCCATGTCATAGGAAGACACAGATTTCCCATTGATCATTCAAGGACTTTCCTGCTGCTCTTGAACAAAGACGGAATTCCAACTGGCCTAAGGCAAAGGAAGGGGAATTTATTGTTTCACAAAACTGAAAGATCTGGGTGTAGGCTTCAGGCACAGCCAGATTCAGGGCTCAAATGTGGTCATGAAGGATCAGGTTCTCCTCAACCTTCTGACGGGTCGGCTTCATTCTTAGACTCCACATGGAAATTTCCAGCATCGGTTCCAGAATCACACCCCAGGGCCCAGACTAGGGTAAGGGGAGGAAGAAACAAAATTCAAGTGGGAACCCAAAACCTCAGTAATCCAGATAAATAATATTTTAATGCAATCTTCTAAAACTCAAAATGAAAACAAAGAAGTCTGTGATGAGCGAAGTATCAAAATATTAAATAAAAACGAGTTTGGTGTTACTGATTTGTCCTTTGGCCTCAGGTTCCACTATGTCTCCAATTTTAAATAAAGGTAGAACCAGTAATGATGCTACTGATACTAAAGGAGTGAATGGATCCTGGAGGCGAGGAGGACAGAAGCTGATGTCCACGGCATCGTGGTTAGAAGTCCTAACTCTGTGTATAGGCAATGGACAATCATGGAAGAATCTTAATTAGGCAAGAGGTGTAAAGATAGAAGATGGTAGGAAGTGATGAAAGGATTGAAGGAAGGAAATTCAGAGACAGGAGTTAGGAGACTATTCACCCAAGCAAGATAGGTAAAACACAGGCATCAAGCAGGACCAAAAAGTAATTAGGAAGGGAAAGCAGAAATTGGAGAAATGAGAAATGTTTAATAGTCAAGGGTAGTCCTCTCGGTTCTGACTCTAGCAGCTAGCTGGATGTTGACGCAATAAGCAAGATTAAGAATTTAGGATATGGGCAGGTTGGTGATTGGTGCAAAGGAGGCAGGGGTGAGACAGGGAGGCAGTTCTACACAAACTGACATGGAAGCAGCAACATCCAGCAGACAAAAGGATCCCCATCTCATGAGCAGTCTGGACCAGAGAAGTATTGGAAAGTATTTAGAGAAGTTTACAAAGTGTTGGCCTATGTAAGGGAAAGTTAAATCCTGGGATGTTTACCAAGTTCACCCAGGGGTATGTGCAGAGGAAGAAGACTGAGGATGGAACCCATGTCATTGGGAGTTCTCGCTAGTGCAATTAAAAAAAAAAAATAACCCTGGCCTTGAAATATCTTCTTTACTGATGTTGCAACTCCCAGAACCTTTGTTTTTAATTCCCAGAACTTTCATATTACCCCTGCCTTGGATTAAGTTGCTAAAAGCATTTTGACATAATACAAATGCTCTCTATAGAACTTCAGACTTTACCAATACAAGCTAACATAGCTAGGACAGTCACCAAGGAAACAGGCATAGAGCACATAATTTCCAAACAGGAGAGGAGAAGCTGGAATGAGAGAACTCATGCTACCTATTAGGTTGTGACCACCTTCAGTGAGCTGGGCTCATAAATAATTTCTCAGATTGGGTCTGAAAGAATTATAGTGTATTAAAAATTCTCTCATGAACCTTTTGTACACTCCATGATATCTGATTAAACTGGAGAGTTAAGAGAAACAGAAACAAGGAATCCGAAGAAAAAAAGGAACTCAGAGGGTCTGAGCCCAGGGTCTGTACTCTTTGCTATCTCCCTCCAAGTTAGGACGTGAAAACATCAGTCATCTCCGGAGGCCCCATGCTGGTACATATGAAGGCATCATCTGACTCCGGGAGAGGCAGACAGGACCCTTGCTCTCCTCCCTGTCTTTGAACACAGGGACCGCAAAGTAAAGGAAGGTGTCTGAGATATTCGAGAAATATTTCCATCAGGAAATGCACGATTCAGTAACGGGCCGCAGTGTAACTTTTTAAAAAGCCCAGTGATCTACAACAAGGAGAAAGATTACTTTCATTTGCAGCTGAGGCCCGAATCATTATTTTTTAGAGTGTGAGGTTTGGCGGAATTTAAAAATCTCTTGTTATTCTAAAACTTCAGCCGGTTTTAATTAAGACACCCATGTCAGTTGAAAAATGTGGCATATTTGCATAGAAATAAATAGCAAAGCAAAATCTTAATTTTAAGCCATTTTAATCACTTTCCCAGACACGCCGGGAATTACTTCTGGCTGACACCACTGAAGCACTTTCCAGCAGCACTGAATATATTCGTATCAATTGAAGTTTTCCCTCGTGCAGAAAGATGAGATGCCCAGGATAACGCTGGGAATGGGCAAACCACATTTTTCATCAGTGCCTAATAATTAGCAGAAATTCATTATTCTATGTTTGTTTGAGCCTGAACAATATCAGCCTGTAATTACTGGTAGCTTAGGGCAAGGTAAATATTTGATGTGATGCTGGTAAATCAGTTTTTAGTGATAGAAGGAGTTAGCTGATCGTGTATTTCTTTTTTTTTTTTTTTTTTTTTTTTTTTTTTTTTTTTTAAGATTTTATTTATTTATTTGAGAGAGAGAGAGAGAGAATGAGCATGAGAGGAGAGAGGTCAGTGGGAGAAGCAGACTCCCTGCCGAGCAGGGAGCCCAATGTGGGACTCGATCCTGGGACTCCAGGATCATGACCTGAGCCGAAGGCAGTCGCTTAACCAACTGAGCCACCCAGGTGCCCTGATCGTGTATTTCTTGAGCCTTTAATAAGATTGTAAGTATTAACCACAAAGGTGAGGCTGCACCCTCCCCATCTGTTGTGCCTTCCTGCTGCAAACAAATAACAAGAAAGACAATGCCTGTGGAACACCAAGCTAATGAACCCCCAGGGACCAGGGCTGTCTCCTTGGGTTAAAAAGAGGAAATGGCTTTTAGCAAATTCTGTGCAGGAAAAAATGGCTACAGTGGCCTTATCACTAAAGTCCTATTTACTGTTACAGGGTTAAGCTTTGGTCTGGTTTTGATTTAAATCTTTAATTTTTTTTTTTTTTTTTTGAGTCTGAGTAACTGACATTGGAGGTGGATTTAAGCTTTCCTGGTTAGCTTGCTAGATTTTTTTTGTCTTAAAATTAAACAATATTCTTTATGTCAAAACATAGCAGGTAAGTTCTACACAATCTTCTCCAGGGGTAAATATAAAAGAGCCAATAAAAGTGAACAGGACTTTGTAATAGTCAAAACATGAATACCTACACACATTGCAATTAACCCACTACAGCTCAATAAGGTTGGCAGAGCCCCTGGTATTATCTCCATTTGAAGAATGAGAAGATGGAGTCTTGACAAGATTAAAGCACTGATTGGAGGTCACAGTTCCAGTCAGTGGTGGGTTCAGGCCGAGGGCAAACCATCTCACAGGTGGTTTGGGACTCTTTCCATCGCCCAACATTTACCTCTGTGTCAGTGTCAAGATCAGCCCAGCAGTGGTGGCTTCAGAACCAGAGGGGACTGCTTCTCTCAAGGCTTGGGAACACTAGCAGCGCATTGCAGAACACAAGGGGGCACTGTGCAAATAGCTTCCCAGGGCACAACTCCCCAGAACACCATGTAAATACTCACCTAACTGATTGGGGGTGAGGGGAGAGGGGACCAGAGAAAAACGTGAGTTGGAAAACAGACTTGGTGGGCATCCATTTAAGCCTCTAGAGCACAGAGATACTATTTCTCTCTTCTTTGTATCCTGCAGCCTAATACAGTATCCAAGTAACAGAGGCTCAGTAACTATGTGTCTTGTTCGGGTACCCAGCTGAGAGGAGTGAGCAAGGCATGAATTCCATAGGGCCTACTGACCTACTCTCAAACCCATGTCACATTATTCCTACAATGAAGTTCCAATCAAAAATCTCTCCTCTACTCAGAAATCATCAAGGGCTCCATATTCCCAGCTATTGGCCTGGCATTCAAAGCCCTCATCAATAACCCCTCTCACCCCTAGGATCCATCCTGAATGGATTGTTGTTATTTCCAGAACATGTCCTAGTCATTCTCACTTCTGTAAAACTGACTCACCCTGCTATTGTTGATGCTATTTCTCCCTTTGAAGTACCACCTATCTGTTCAAATTCATCTCAAAGTCTGTCTCCCCCATGAACACCTTTCTGGTTCTACCAACTGAAGAAGATGTCATTCTCCCCTGAACATTCATGGCCAAAGCATTCTGGATCTAGCCTCTTAATCTGCCTTAAGTATGTTGAAGTAGATGGAATTATCAATATTCATATGCTTCAACCTAAAATTATCACTTTTCCCATGTTCGAGAACTTCTGGAGGAACGGAACCATATGTGTTCTTGGTCAGTGTCCTCCACAATGCCTGGCCTGGAAAAAAAAAAAATGAACAATAACTTCCAGTCAACAAAAAAGTCACTGATTGCTCCTTAAACTCTTTCATTTCCTTTTACAGTCTATTCACTCTGTAAGGTATATCAGGCCCCAACCCACCATCACCATTTCTTCCTTTCTCTCTCTCTCTCTTAACATTGAATCTATTCTAGAAATTCCAACTCCACAATAATTCCTAAACGAAAGCTAAAGACAGTTGATTGTCATATCTAACCACAGTCTGTAAAAATAAATATGAGCTTCATATTTCATTTGTTCTTCTAGCCAGCTAACATGCATTAAGGATCATCACTTTGCCAAACACTTGGAGACACAGCTAAAATATTTGGTCTGTCTTCCAACCACAGTTCAATGGGGAAGACAAGTGAGAGAGCCAATGATCACCACAGAATGTGGCAGGTACAGTGAAAGGGGTACACAAGGTCTTATGGGGGTATAGAGGATGGGCTTCTGATTCACTCCGTTGGTGGGAAGGGGAAGGAAAGTCAAAGAAGTTTTCCCAAAGAAGTTGACTGACTCCTGAGATATACTTTACTGGGTGGAACAAAATGGGGAAATGTTTCTAGGAAAAGAGAATCTACAAGGCCAGAGACCCAGATCAAAATACCCATTTTGATGGAAAAATAAGTCGGTTTTAGGGCATAGAGAAGGAGGTGTGGCAAAAGAAGAGACCAGAGTGGTAGGAAAGGGTAGATCAGAGTGGACCTTGTATGCCAAGCCAAGAAGCTTCAACTTTATTCTAAAAATGCTTGGAAACCATTAAGGAGTGAGGGGTGTATGTGTGTGTATTTGTGTGTTTTTATAAATTATAAAAATATGTGGAGAGGAATGGACAGGGATTCTATACATCCATAGCAGCTGAAGACTATCCATTATGCTTAGCAGTATGGAAAAGTGACTTGCAAATTAATATTTGACAATAGAATTATGAACCTGTGTGGCATTAGTTCTGGAAAGGACAGTTTAGAGATCATCTCTCCAAAAACCACATGGGGAGTTGGAAGGTCTTGCCTCTAATCATAGAACTTGTGAGTACCCAGGCCAATGATTATTGCCAATAGTAATCTTTATTTTCATCATTATTATCTGTGTCAAAACGTGTTTGAACTAATAAGAATTTTATGTGACACATATTTTATGTCAATAACTAAGATCATCGATAACTCAAATAGTTTATATAATAAATTGAATTCAAATATGAGTCACATCCAGATAAGAATAAAATGGATTTTTTTCAATGATAAGAAAACAGCAAAATCAGCATGGTATTCCACATGGTATTTCCACATTCCCATGTCATTGACACCGATGTCCATGATAAATACAATGGCCCACATCAGCTTTGGGACTCATCTTTTGGAAATGCCCCTGAGGCCTCAGAAAGTAACATACCATAGTGGTTAAGTGCTAGTCTCCTGAGCCCCAGAGCATCTGGGTTCAATCTTGGCTCTGCCCCAACGAGGTGAATGACCCATGCAACTTGCTAAACCGCTTTGTCTCAGTTTTCCCAGGTAAGGAAAGAGGAATAACCTCAGTGCCTACTTCTAGAGCCAATAAAAAGATTCAGTGAGTTACTATTTATAATGGGCTACAAATAATGCCTGGCTTGTGATAGGTAAAACCTATGTTAAATACAAATAAAGCCAGTCAACAGTTAGCATGATGAATTTCTAATCATGTGCCAGTTCAAGTGAACAAACAGAAACTTAAAACCAAACTCTAGAAAAAAATTATTCTGAAGCACTTGTTAATGTTATCAGTCCATCATTGGTCATTATTTATAAATATGAATACTTATTTCTCTATTTGTTCAATGTTCACTATGTAATTTTTGGCAAATCTTAATTTTTTTAAAGATTTTTTTAATTTATTTATTTGAGAGAGAGAGAATGAGAGGGGAGAAGGTCAGAGGGAGAAGCAGACTCCCCATGGAGCTGGGAGCCTGATGTGAGACTCGATCCTGGGACTCCAGGATCATGACCTGAGCCTAAGGCAGTCACCTAACCAACTGAGCCACCCAGGCGCCCCTAATTTTTGGCAAATCTTTAAAACACACGTCTGTTTACATGTTAAAAACCTCCAAAACAACAAAAACCATGCTCTTTGAACTCACTCTCAAAGGTGCCAAATCCAAGTGGACACTTTTGATGATGGGTATTGAAACTGAACACACAAGTTCCTTTGTCTTATGTAAGTGTTGTTTTACTGGAGTTTTTGGTGCCTGTGCATACATTTCCTTTCATTTCATTTGACCTTGATTTTGTTCTGAATACAGAGGGATAGTGAGAAAAATCACTTACCATTTTCTTTAGATAGATTTGAGTGCTTTGTAATATCATGATATTCCCACTAGGTGCAGTCTGCTTCATGACTACCATCTTCCTGGTAGTGTCTGCAGTAGGTCATTGAAGACTTGAGAGAGGTTGAATTTAGAGGCAACCCTGGGAGAGACCTATAGATGAGGAGAGGCAATGACTTCACAGCAGCACACTATTTCCCATCTGATCAAAAGGGCTTGTTTGTTGGATTAGACTAGAGAGCCCTGAATTCAGACTCCAACCAATGGGATGAAGTAAATAATACAAAATACAATGCTGGAATGAAACCAAGTGATTTCCCTATTTTGTGGGAAACAGCAAGTTACCAAAACACACAAAGGAAGGGGACATGTCAGAAAAAAATGATGCTGGCTCAAGACAGAATTAAAACCACCTACAAAAATCCCCCTCAAAAGAACATGACCTATGGGGTTATTTTAGTTCTGCTGCTTGTGCTATCTATACCCTAACAGACTGCTTTGTTAGATAAAATCTATACATTAGACTTTTCAAATGATATTGTTTGAAGAAAAATTTTGCAACGAGAAAAGTTAAATCTCCATAATAGTCTTTGTAAATAAAAATGAGGCAAGGTCAACATGTTGATCATCAACCAAAATGTAACATTTGTTTAAGTGAAAGCAAAAAACAGATTGCAGATAGAACACTTGCAACTGAGAGGTCCTCCTAAGTAGATCTGCATTCATGATATGAAGTATTAAATAATATTCATGCAGGAGATAAGTAAAATTAGCAAGAAGCTAGATCTGTCCCCAAGTTAAGCATGTGCTATAACCCTCACCAATATATCCCAGCCTAGAGCTCAGTGATCCTCTGGGCTATCTGCAGCGCAGGTAGTGGAGTTCATCAGTAAAGACAGTATAATAGAAATACTCCCTTAAAGTGAAAATGCATCCATATAATCTATTTGAACTGTTACCAGAAAAGTATTTTTGTGAGCCTCCAAGGTTGGAAAACAAGGTCAGAGGGCAAGAATTACACAAGAGAAGTATGAGGTCCGTGAGGTGAAACTTACCCTGCCCTGCAGTCAATGTCTACTTAGACACAGAGTGGTGGGTAGAAAGTCAATGTGGGTTTGGTATTCCAGAAGGGTCTGTACTGTTATTTTTAAGAAAGCCTCAGATTTGTACCGCATCTGGCAGTTAATGCCTAAGATACGCCTTTTCAGTGTGCCGTGAAAATGTAGTCATATCTAATTGGCTGAATTTAAAGAAACAAAGAATTTTCCTGATGATGACATCACAGCAGCCTCTCCTTTGCTCGCCAGCTACTATACACCTTCAAAGGTCAAATCATTTAGGAATTAAGGAAGTCACCTGTATCATTTCAAGAACGGTGCCAAATTAGGAAAAGATCGGCAATTCCATTTTTCAAAAATGTTCTCACTATCAATTTGTCAAGGATGTCTGAAAAGAGTGATTTGTGGTCAAAAGTTCTTTCCACAGAAAACATATACATTTCCACTCTGTTTCATGACTGACAGGAATAGCCAATATTAATACACTTAATTATTTATGGTTTGACCTTTACTTCTCACAGAAATTGAGAGCAGCTTTCCTTATAAATTCAAGATAATGACCATACTAACTTTTTGAATATAAATCAACTTTTTTGAATTAAAGGTGTGTCAACTACCATTTTGATTTCTTGCTGAATAATGAAATGAGAGAAGCAAATCAAAAATGGAACTTCACTGGACTCAGATAATCTCTTTAATTTTATCTCTTCAAGTGTGAATTCAGTTCCGCTTTGAGCAGGGCACTGTACATAACATGAAGAAGGAGGATTAGGAAAAAAAAAAGTAAAATAAGAGACTTCTGTTTTAAAAGGCAAAATTTTTATCAAGACTGCCTAAGAGTTTACCCAGGCAGGCAAAATTAATAAGATGGCATTAAAAATACAAAGTAGTGTAGCTACAGGGACAAAATCATCTGATACAAAGAGCGCCTCTGACAACTGAGAGAAGGAATGACAGAGAGGAATGATTGATGTCAAATTTGGGCACCGGCAGCCTGTTCTGGGAAAGATTTTTGAGCAAGTGAAATTTTGAATGGGAGTCTGGAGAGGGGTAGCTTCTCAGAACCTTGCTTCCCTAGAACGCCCTTCCACTCACCTTTCTACTCTGTCACTCTCTGTAAGCATGGGCAGTCCATTCACTACTTAGAATGTGTCAGCCACCGTGCTGGACACCATAAATAGGAAACTGAAATGCTGAATCCTGTCCTCAGAGAGCATCGTGGAGGAGGCCATCCCCTAATTCAAAGGGATGAGGGAGCCGGCAGCATCATCCAGTTGCAAGAGAAAAACGGTTCTACCTGTCAAGGTAAGAGATGTTTTCGAAGGACCGACACTGAGTGTTGAGAGGGGGAAAGAATTCCCCAAAGAAAAACAGGAGAGAAGGCCATGTGGAGCCTACCAGGCTTGTGCAGTTGGCAGGGCCCCCAGGATGGAAAGCATGGGACTTCCAGGGCGGCCCGAGGTCCCACTTGACTGGAGCGGCTGCTTAGCCTGAGAGCCTAGAAGTGTCAGGACTGCAAATCCGATGGAAAGCTGAGGGGGCCAGAGCGGAAAGAAGGTTATTTATGTACAAGTCTGTTTCCCCCATGAGCGCTGTAAGCACGTTGAGAGAAACAGCCATTTGTTTGTGTTTTTTTTAATTATTTCATTTACATTTTCTTTCTGCCCCCAGCATTATTATCCAACTGGCGTGTGAGGACCCAAGGAGGAAAATCGTATCAGAAACTCCCACTCTAGTGTTTGGTATTGTTCTAAAATTAATCTTTGTGAGGTTAGAAGAAGCACATGTGTACATTTTTACGTGGGATATTGACTTGCAGCACTAATTTCGGTTCTTAAATAGGGCAATCTTTATTATTCAGAAAAAAACTAATGTATAATATGGGATAAAGACTGCATTTATTAGCAAGCACTTCGCTTAATCAGCCTGATAGTTACTATTGGCCAGACAAGGGCTTATGAATTATGGCATTGCTTTTGGCAAAACTATTTATCTGTGTGACACGATATGTCACTTTTGAACTTCAACTTGACATCCATAAAATTACATTTTCATCAAACTGAAAGATCAAGCTTTCTGTGCTGACTCACTTGGGTCAACATTTTGCAAATGCCTAGATTTACCACTTGAACCATAAACCCTTTGTGAATAATTTTGTGCACTGATGTTTGATAGCCTAGGGCACAGATCATAATTTCTGAGCAGAAGAAGAGACGTCAAAGCAAAATGCATTTTCTTTCTGCATACAGGATGACTTACTCCAAAGTGTATTCTCATAGGGTCATTTTTAAATCACTGGATAAACACTAACTTTGTAGAGTCCCAGAAGGCCAGTAAACACCATCAGGAGTGTATCCTTCATTTCTTAGGGTTAGGAAGACCATCACCTCCACAGCCAGAGGATTTTCACTATTTTTAACGAGCTTTTGCCACAATTTGTGGTGATTCCCTTCCTTAGGTTAGATGTGATTTTATATATATTTTTTTTAAAATAAGCAATGAGATAGAAATTTTAGAACTGACCAAAAGACCTAGAGGTGAGTCAAGAATTATTCTGTCTTTAATTCTCCACTCAGCATAACCCTCCATGGCATTGTCTGAGTCCTTTTTGTGAGGGATTCTTTTTTCATACAAGAAGGCAGATTAGAAACTCTGACCTGGTAAATAAACAAAGAGGGTTTGGCCTTTAGACAGATGACTGCCTGAACGAGAAAATTACCCAATTGTACCTTATAATCTCTTTGGGTATAAATGGTGAAATTCAGCCATAGTCCAAATACCTTATTGGAGGATTTTTAAATAAGCAGGTCTCTTGTGATCTTGACCAACCCCATTAAAGAGCAATCTGGCACCACTGTTGGAACAATGTTTTTCACAGCAATTGTACAAGTATTAATATCCTATTATAGCCTTTGTCTTCTGAGGAAAGTACATACTCATTTTGGTGACTTACATAAGAACAACTTGTTAGCTCCCAATCATTCCTGAGAAAAAGAAGAGGAACATTAAATATGGTGATTGTTATGGTGATCTTACAAAGGACTTCTGGAAGAAATGACGACAGAAGATCTCACCGCATGTAGAAAGTTTGAAGGCAAATCTTTGGGAAGCTCTCTGTACCAGAAAGCACCTTAAATGGGAATTTTATTGACGGAGTTGACTGGGATAACTAGAAACATGGGAGAACAAGTGCCTGGGGCTTTAGAACTATCTGCAAGAACCATTCAGATCTTAACCAAGATGATATTGAATTCTTAGAAGAAGGCTCGACCTGGTGCTGGATAGGTAGCACTTAGAAGAATCTCTCATTGACAAGACTTGCCATATACGAGTTTTGGTAATACTGGTATAAACCTTGCAGGTTCTCAAATGTTAAAAGGTCAAGCTTCTTCTTTTTTTTTTTTTTTTTAAGAGGAGTCCAATGTGGGACTTGAACTCATGACCTTGAGATCAAGCCCTAAGCTGAGATCAAGACTCAGAAGCTTAATTGACTGATCCACCCAGGTGCCCCTAAAGACCAATCTTCTAAATGAGATGACTGAGAAAAAATATATACCACTCATGATACTTTCTTGCAACTGAGAGAGTATTTAGTTTGGCCTGGATTTGAATAGCATAGTAGATTATTTGGTTTACGTAACTAAGAAATCCAGAGATAAAGAGAGCTTTAAGCCAAACTTGGGATACTATTCAACCACAGCAGGAAACATCCAATTTCTTTTCAGGTTTGGCTTTCTCATAGGCACAGGTAGCTCTCAGGCCTACGTGCTTCCTTATGCAAGTTCAGGGTCAAAGGTCAGCCTTCCAGGTACCACCCACAGAACCTAATGAAAGCTCCCTTTCCAGAAAATGTCAGAAACATCTTAATGCTCACTGGTATGAATCCTGTGCCTATCCTGAACCAATCAATGTGACTGGCAACCAGGGCAGGTATCTAAAGTCTAAAACTAGAAATAGTTTTCTCCTAAAAATCTGCTATAGCTTTGATTTACTGGTCTTCACCTTGGGCCAAGCAGACCATGCAAGGAAGACTCCATCTCAGCTGTATCTTCATGAGAGCTGTTAACAGTTTCTGCTCTCCAGCAGAGATTACATGGCAGGAGCCTGGAAGGAGGCTGGATGAATCAGGCTTCTTTCAGCTCCAACCTTATTTTCAGTTGAGTCTTTACTTCCTTGCTTTTGCTTGCACTAACAGTAGCTTGGAAAACATTTTTCAAGCCCTGCTAGACTTTCAACCACTTGGGATTTATAACTGACTACATAAAAGACCTCTCTGCGAAGTCTTGGAGGGGGTGGGGTTTCCTTCTTCCTTTTCAATCTCAGGGTAAGCATAGCTCTTTTTGTAAGATCTTACTAAAGCTTAAGGGTTAAAATATTCCAATATCCTCAGTTTTTCTATCAAGTCCTAAGGCTGCTGTCTTTGTAGGCAAACAACCTCCTAGTAAGAAAACTAGATGATTCTCCAAATTTGCATAGTGAGACTTCATTGCTCTCAATGTCCTGAGATCAGTCGATTCCAAATTTTTAGGTGTATTTATCTAAAATACTCTTATTAACTGTTGCAGAAAAGCAGAGATAGATTCTGACCGTTCTAAATAAAAAGGAAATTGTTGGAAAGTTCTTGAGGGCCCCAGGGTGATAGAGGTTGGAGGACCAGGCTTAGAAAATGGGTAGATACTATACTAATTACGATATGGATCTTGGTTCTTTAAAAGAGGCCAAGCAACAGCGACTTAACTAAAGTAGATCCGTGTGTTTCTCGTATTAGGGAGAAAGGAGCAAGGGGTGGAGGCCCTTCTACCTGGTGCTCCATTCTCTAAGCTTTATCTTTATCCGCATGGCTGCATCCCAGCACCACATCAAGGCTCCAGCCAAGGCAAGGAGAAAGAGGAAGCAAAGAGTACACAGCTTCTGGGGACACCTGGGTGTCTCAGTGGGTTAAAGCCTCTGCCTTCAGCTCAGGTCATGATCCCAGGGTCCTGGGATCGAGCCCCACATCAGACTCCCTGCTCTGCAGGGAGCCTTCTTCCTTCTCTCTCTCTCACTCTGCCTGCCTCTCTGCCTACTTGTGATCTCTGTCTGCCAAATAAATAAATAAAATCTTAAAAAAAAAAAAAAGGAAGAATACACAGCTTCTTTTCTAAAACTGTGGACTGAAAGTTGCACACATCACTCCCACTTCCTGCCAACTGGCTAGAATTGTCACAAAGTCACCCCAAGCTGCAAGGGAAGCCAGAAAGAAAAGTAGTTTCTAACCATCCAGCTCAATGTCAAGCTCAAATTTGGGGTGTAGAGGGGTCTGTTTCTAAAAAGAAAAAAAAAATAGAATCAATATTGCAGAATCGAGTGGCCTCTGCAACAGTAGCCCAGTGTTATGGTTTGCATGGTTGTGTCCCCCTAAAATTCATATATTGAAATCGTAATCCCCAAGATGATGATATTAGGAGGTGGGGGCTATAGGTGGTACTTAAATCATGAAGGTAGAGCCCTGAATAAATGAGATTAATGTTCTTATTAAAAAGATCCATAGGAGCACCTGGGTGGCTCAGTTGGTTAGGCATCTGCCTTTAGTTCAGGTCATGATCCCAGGGTCTTGGGATCGAGCCCCACATAGGGCTCCCAGCTTAGCAGGGATTGCTTCCTCCTCTGTAGCCTCACTCGTTGTCTCTCTCTCTCTCTCTTTCTCAAATAAATAAATAAATAAAATCTTTTAAAAAAGGGGGGGGGGATTTATAAAGTTCTCTAGCACGTTCCACCATATGAGGATACAACAGGAAGTCTACCACACAGGAAAGAGCCCTGACCCAACCATGCTAGTGTCCTGACCTTGGACTTCCACTTCCAGAACTGTAAGAAATAAATGTGTGTGGTTTATAAGCACCTCGGCTATGGTGTCTTGTTATAGCAGCCTGAATGGACTAAGACAGCCAGGAACCCTGGAGGATCAAGAAACAGGAGAGACATCATCTCTGAACAAGAATAGTGGCTAGGTAGTCACCTACCTAGCCTGCTGCAGAATTCTGTCGCCATCAAGAGAAGTCACTGCTTCCTTCTGCCATGAGTAAACTCTAGCTGTCCTTTCATCTTTGAGGCACACACTTGAAAACCAGGGTCCTGGGTCACAGTACCTGACTGCCCAAACCTAAATCCTGTGCTCATGCCCTGGCAGCCAAAAGGAAGCAAGACGGAAACCCCACCTCCCACCAGAGCTACACCCAATGAGGAATTCCCTGGGAAGAAGGAGGAAATTAGATACTGGATGACCAAATCATAATAACAAATGTCCACTACCGATAAAGATATCGTTTCTCAGCTACCTTTTATCAAGGCATCTTGTTAATCTGTTGGAAATCAAGAAATCTTAGAGGGGTGGTGGCCCTGGCTCACAGCCTGGTGATTACAAAACAAAAAACATCACCTCAGGCATAGTGCTCAACTCTCCTACCTTCTTTAAAAGATACATAGAAATATTTGTGGATATTGTTTTATGAATCAAAGAAAGAGTTTCTATATCCCTGTAGTCTCAGGGTTTCATATATGAGTGGGAAGAAACTTTCTATTTATTTCAGAAAAACGTAGTTTTCTTTCGTTTAAATAAATCTTAGAAATCATCACACTCCCCCTCTCCATGAATGAATTTCTTTCCCTGAAAATCTTGCTTAAACTTTTTGGTTAATCAAGAGAACCTTATCATCACAGACAACCAACACTTTGTATGAGTAGCATACCAGAGTTGACGAAGACACAGAGGGTTCATTAAAAGGAAGATGTTTGCCCTCAATCCCTTTACCACAGTGTTTCTGGAAGAGGGCAGTATTGTCTTTTTCGGTGGCTTAAGTCTCCGTTGGGCAGGACTGTATGCATACATTGTACAATATTTAATATTCCAGGCCTCTAGTCACCAAATGCCAGTAGCAGCTCATTATAATTTCATTATATATATAATGTATATTTTATTATGTATATTATATAACAGACTATATATATTTATAATGCAATATAATACATATTAATATAAAATGTATAAATAATATGTCACATATATTATATATGTACTCTTTTACATTATATATATGATATATTGAGAACAAATGGTTTATAATCTAGCTGAGAGACAAAAAATACGAAAAAGATCTGACAATCAGGGAGCAATCAGCACAGGTTGGGAAAGGATCCACAGTAGTGCCTATTACTGGGCCTGGCATATAAAGGTGTGTGATTAATGTTAAGTGAATGAACAGCTAAATAAATGTATGAAGATGGGATTTAACTGGGTCGGATGGAATGGTAGGACACAGAATCCTGATGGAGCATTTGGAGAATAGTAAATAGGTCTGTCAGGCGTGAGTATAGTGTTTCTGAGCAGAAGCGATGTCCAGGTAGAAGAAGCCCTTCGATGTCAGACAGGAGTTCGATTTCCCACTCTACTACTTCACACATGACTTTGAACAAGCTGATCAATTCCCTGCATCTCATCTTTTTTCGGCTGTGAAATGAGGGCACCTGCCCCGGATAGCAGTTGTGAGGATGGAGTGTTAGAAAAACTGGGGGGCTTGGCTGGCTCAGTCAGTGAAGCATGCATCTCTTGATCTCAAGGTTGTAGGTTTGAGCCCCAGGTTCAACGTAAAGATTACTTTAAAATAAAACCTTTAAAAGAGAGAGAGAGAAACGAACATGGCCCTTGGTTAGCTAACAATAAATGGTAATGATTATTACTACTATCCTTATGATAGCAAGTTAGATTTAAACTTAAAATGTCTGAGTGGGAGGCAAAGTGGGGTGAAGAAAAGGGAATCTGGGTATAGAAAGGGCTGGAATGGGAGATCAACATCCTGAGCACTCGGCACATCTCACTTAAGATAATAGGTTACCACCCCAGGTTTTCTCACTCCCCAGATCTTATTTTCCTTAAAGTCTTTACAGCAAGATATACATCATGATATTAATAGTATATATGTGTCAATTTATGATTATGGGTTTTATTTATCTTTTTAATAATACCATATTATGGTTCTAATATTTTCTAATTTTTTCATGATAGATCTTTTTAATCTGTTCTATTTTCATGATTTTCATGTAATATTTTTGATTTAGAGTGATTTAGATTTATATAAATCTAAATATTTAAAAATCTAAATATTTTAGATTTAGAGTGAAGTCAGCATTGAAACCTGAGAGCTCTTTGATGTGTCTTCTTTTTTTCAAGGATTTATTTATTTTAGAAAAAGACAGCACACATGCGCGGTGGGGGAGAGTGGCAGAAGTAAAAGGAAAAAGAGAATATCAAGGAGACTCCCTGCTGAGAGCAGCCCTGACTCCACTCAGGGCTTGATCTCACAACCCTGAGATCACGACCTGAGCTGAAATCAAGTGTTGGACACTCAACAGACTGAGCCACCCAGGTGCCCCTTCAGTGAATCTTCTGATCATTAGTTGATATTTATTGAACAGTCCAAATGGACTGAGCAAAATCATGCCACCAATGTCTGTTTCAAATGACCAGCGACCCAGAGGGAGACATTGCCAGTGACCCATGGTTCCTCCACAAAGCTAATGTACCTTCTGGGGCAGAAATGAATGATATTCAGGGAAGCAAAGGGAGAGGAGAGGCCTGGGGCTGCATTCCCAGGCTGCTGGAGCTCAATTACTCCCCCAGCACTTTTCACATCATGTGTCATCAGAAAGAGTTCCTTTCACTATTGGGTAATTATTTGAACTGGATTAAAATAAAAAGCCATTTATTTAAGGCAAATTTTCATGGCATTGCTTTAAGTTGCCCTCCTAGTTTATCATGTTACTTTGCATATAAAAGACAACAAATATTTGTTGATGTGATGCATTATGCAAAATATAAGGTAACTCTAATAGCAAACAGCGATTGTTACAACTACAAGGCAGCTGTGCTCAACACTGTACATGCAATTACGCTCCCACCTCACAATTGTTGCAAGTGTATAGTACAAAATAGGAGGCAAATTATCAACAATAGTGACTTTTGCATTTAAATGTGTACATAGCTTAATTTGTACCTTAGCTTGTAACATGACAGAGAAACAACTGTTTGAAAAGTTTAGAAATTCCATCAAAATGGTGATTTAGAAGAATGTAGGTTTTTTAATTGCATGTGCATAGACACAGCCCTACAGTGAAACTTCAAGACATGCTGTGAATTGGAATTTTCATGTTCTTACACTTCAGCTGTAATTTGGTCTAATTTGTCAAAAGGTTTCCCACCTACCCTGAATAATTGAATTTAACTAGTCAACATGCAGTTAACACTAGTAGATTTTTGAGACATTATTTCAGCAAAAGATTTTTTTTTTTAACCTTACAGCCAAAGAAAAGAAAGACATAAAGGGAGAAAATGCTCTACCTCCTCCTAATCTAAGCTTTTGCATTGCCTCCCCCGGAATTTAATCACAACAATAAAAAGCTACCCTTCATTGAGCCCTTGCCTAAGACCGGGTACTGTGTAAAGTGCTTTCTATACTTTTGCCTCTTCTAATCTGTCCCCTAATGATCCTTTGCTGATGAAGCACTCATGGCTCAGGAGTAAGTGACCTGCCCAAGGTCACCTGGTTTACAAGTAGCGGAGCCAAGATCTAACCCGCCAAAGCCCTTATTCATGACAGCTCCATTCTGGCCTCCACTCATGTGGGCCCAATCCTGGCAGATGAATGGCCCAATCAGCAATTGCATCGGGCCACTTGGAGTGGTGCTATGTATCTTTCGGGCCTTCGAGGGGATGTTGTGTGTCTTTTATTAGTGTTCATGTCGAGTAAAAACCATGCTTTAGACAAAAGGACCAAATGATTATAGCAGGCACCTAATGTGGGACTTATGATATGTCAGGCACTGTCTAAATAGAATACGTGTTTCTTTTTGATCCTCAAAACCCTACAAGTTCCATATTATTACTGCCAGTCCTAATTGACAGATAGTAATTTGAGTCATAAAGAAATTAAGTAGACTGTCTAAAGCGACATGGCTTGCAAGTGAGATTCAGAGGCAGACAGGCTGATGCTGAGGTTAGGGTCCCAAACACCACCTACACCGCCTCTCACAGAGACCATGCTGTGGGTTTCACATTTTCCACAGCCTCTGTGTAAAGCAAGGACCAAGGCTTTCAGAAGCAGCTTTACCATTTGGGATTTTACAAAGTGTTTAGGGATGTAGCAATAAATTATTCAACTCAATAAATAGATATTCTGTTTGTATGTTCATGTACATTTTTGTACTAAACACTCTGGACTTGTATTTTCTTCAGGAAGACCTAAAGGGGAAATAAAGAAGGAAGAAAACCTCCTGGTGAGAAAAATGTTATGACCATAATAAAATGGCTTTTTAAATATGTATAGACTCCAAGACCTTTCCTTTAGTCAGATAATATCTAACTGGCTACAGGAAGATTAACAAGGGTAAGATGATGCATTTGAATTGCAAAGAATTAATATTTAATTTGGTGTCTATGGTACATTTCAGGCACAGGACAAGGTGATTTTACAAAACAAAGGAAGGAGATAGCTAAGTTCACATAACACCGGATGGCTATGAGCCACCTCTGGGGCCAAATTTACATGAGTTAATCAGTCAATTAATTCAATAATTCAACCACCTATATTAACCCTTTTCCTAATATAATCTCATAACCTTTGGCCCTATTGAAACAGAACTCGTGCAAATCAATTAAGCCACTGCACATGGGCTACCTCAGGCAAAAGAAAAGAAAATCTCTCACCCAATAATGTTACAATACAGAAGAGAAAGGCTGGAGGCTGAGAAGGAAGCCATTTAACTGAATGCCCCCCTCTCCTGATTTAATTGTACTGCACTGAATTGACTAACAAGACCAAAATGAGAAAACCCATCCAGTGATTAAAAATTGGGTGTATTCATTGCCCTTCATACACCATTGGCTTGGTTCACTTTGTAAAGCAATGCAAATCTGAGCAACTCAAACATTTAGGTAGACTCTTCTCCCTGGGAGAGAAAGGGTCTTGTCATAGGGCCAAAATCATCCTGTAGTACAAGAAAGGGTGCATAGTACAGAAAACTGTGACCCTGGAAACTAAAAAGAGGCCTTAAAATAACCCAAAGAGAGAGCAGAGCTCTCTTTTATGCTGTGTATGGTTACAGAAATAGAAATAATTGTCATTTACTGTGTACTTATTATGTGTAAAGCATTTGGTAAATATTAGGGGCAAAGTTACATATTGGGACACACACTGTATTAGACTGGGGTCCAGTTCTGTTAAAACTTGTGACCTTTTTTATGTTTACTTCCCTTGTTTAAAAAAGAGGTCAACAATGCCTACCTGAATGAGTCACTGTAAGGATCAAGTAAAATAATGTATATGTGACAGAGAATGCTGTAAGTCTTCCCAGTTTTTACCTAGACGCCTGACTACTTGGAATACATATTACGATTCCCAGACTCCCTTGCAAATACATGTGGGTATATGACTACATTACAGCCAATGGAAAGCAGACAGCAGTGCCCTGTGGTAGTAGGCATTAAACATCCTGAAGAGGAAACATGTAAGTGCACCCTTTGCCTCTTCTTTGTCCCTTTCTCCTGCCACCTAGAACACAAGGCTACCATCTAGGATCATGAGGTTATGGTTAAACATTGTCAAGCAGAAAGAGAGAAGGAGCCTGGGTCCCTGACACCGTGGAGTCTCTTATCCTTGAGCCATCCACCCAGACTTTTCCAGCAAGAGAAATAAGTTTCTATTTGTTTAATTCACTGTTATACCTTGGTTTTCTATACAACTCTTGTTGTTAAAATACCATTTTGGGGTGGTAGAGAATGAAGGCAGGGAGAAGAGAGCATGTGTAGCAGATCAAACAGAAAGGAAACCAGGCCTTTCTCAGATGTACCTTGACAGTCCACATTTATAGACACATGGCTTCCTCTTTTTCTCTAGATCTAATTTTACATGGTCTGTACTCTAGCCCTAAACTCTATCAACCCAATATTGTTAATCCCATAGAAAGTGAGCTCAGAAGAAGCATCTTCCCATCAGGGAGCTTAAAGATTAACACCCCAGGTAACTCAGCAAAAGCTCTCTGGGACTCCTGGACAGGGGAGGCCGCAGTAGTCTGAAGCCAGACTGGGTTAGGGCTCCAGAGGTAAGTTTCCTATCTGGAGATAAAGACTATAAGCCAGACAAAAGGATTGGTCAAGACCTCAGAAAACTACCTCTCCTCACCCTCCAGCTCAGAGCAGGGATCTGACTTTACAGCCCACCTACCCACACTAAGCATGTTCCTGTGTGTTACTCATGTCCATGTGTGTCCCCTGCAGGATTTACCCACCTCAACCTTCTCCTAAGTACTGGTAATCAAATCTGGCCCCCTTTCTGCCCTCCCTCATTCTATAGAAACATCACAGACAAGATGCTTAGTTATTTGCCTTTATTACTGTTAAAGTGAGTACAGACTGTTGGCCGAGAAGATATGACCATCAGTGCCAGCTCAATAGTGGCACTCAGTTTCTTCAACTCTAAAATGGGGGGAGGGGAGCATATGCCAATCATATCTCAATAAAACCAGAAAAATAAATGAATAAGCACCAGCAAGGAAAAAACTTGGAAGACTAGAAAATCTCTTGCTAGTATTCCCCTCCAAAATCAAGGTCAGTGATCCCAGACAATCATGTGCAATGGCCCTCAGAACCCGGAGACCAGCCCTAGTGAAGAACAATGGCACTCATGGGTGGCCTGTCCCCCCAAGCATGGGGGTTCCCCAAAATTCTTCTTACCAGAAGTTGGCACCATATAGATTCTGCATCATTGTGATTTTTTATCTTGGAAAAAAAAAAAAAAAAAGCCTGTCATTTCTGCCAACACAGTTAACCTACTTTATTTACTCTTACCTGGACTGATGTCAGTCACAGGTATATAAGGGAAAAAAGTTGTGTCTTTTCTCCCATCCCCCACATTTTGTAAAAGGTGAAAGTTGTGTATGATCTTAAGAGAAATCAGAGCATCATCCCCCACATTTAATGGCACTTCTTCCACCCTAGGCCTCAGTGCTTCCATATGTGTGTTGGTCAGGAGAAGGATTGAAGGGTTTTGCCCTGAGGTCTACCTAGTCAACTCCTACCTGTCTTCAAGAGTCAACCCAGCAACACCATTTCTAGGAGACTTTGCCTAATCTTCCCAGGTGATTTTGTGCTCCATCTGCTACTTCTCAGTTATCCTGTTTATGACTCTCTAATAAGGCTCAACATCTTGTAATATTACATGTGTGTGCGCCTGTATCTACATCTCCAGCTAGGAGATGAGAGCTTTATGAGGGAAAGAATCAAGTCTTACTGATTTCTCCTTCCCCAAATTTTATAAAAGTGCTTGACATACAACAGGAGCTTAGGAAATATGTGATTAATAAATGAGTAAAGGACTGCCCTGCTATTACCTTTCAAATGTATTTGTGAGCTCCAGGATTACCTTGGGAAAGTACTTGTTCTTGGGCAGAAGACTACATGGCCCTATATGTTATTTACCTAATACTTTCCACTGCAATTTGAGTCATTTCCCTTTGTTGGATCTTCAGTGAAGACAGAGAACAAGCCAGCACCATCTATGCCTCGCTGACCTGACTCAGGGTTCCAGGTTTTATAACAGGTTGCAGAATGGTCATCTTGGAAATGCAGTAAGGATACCCATTTAGGAGGTCATTCTTTAGCACTCTTTCAAACTGACAGCCAAAGAACTAGGGACAGAGCAAGCAAAAGCAGAAGGGAAGGTATCACCAGAAGAACCCAATAGGGGTTGGGGTCACAGTTTTGTTACCAAAGTGTAGGGTTTTCTTTATAGTCCCTGGTAAACTGCTACAGAGTTTCAACTCCTGAGTGTCCTGGTAAGCCTAGAAAATGTGCACACCTTCTAAGGGCCAAAGGGTGGGAGACTGGAAAAAGAAAGTGGGAAAAGATTTTGGTTTTTTCTTAGTTGGCATGAGAAAAGGAGCTATTGCTGTGGAGAAAATAAGAAGGAAAGAAAAATAGTGGTGCTGTCAGTAAGGGATAGAGACAGGGATCCTCCAATCATACACCCTGCTAATACTAAGTAAGTAGGAAAGGAAAACTGAGGGAAAACCTCCTTGAAGGACAAGACATAAAGTTTCTTGACACCTTGGTTAATCCAATATGATGTGGTGATCATTTAGATGTTTAATTGTAAAGGGTTCTTTACCAATGCAACCAAATGTAATTTGTGGTATTGCTATCCTTTGATAAAATCACCATTTCTATAACCATAAGTCCAAACAACTTACAAAACCTCTCCCAGTCTGACCCTTGCCTATCCCTTGAGGAGTGCATAAGCCATTCTATTGTGCAGGTCACACAATGTGACCTGCATATTCCCACTCCCTGCAATGGCCCACATTCCTGCTATTTACCAGACTCCCATGTCTAGAGGCCAGACACAGAGCTTTATAACCCAACTCAAATGTGCCCTCCTCCAGAAAACCCTTCATGATCTTCACAGACAGAGGTGCATGTTCTCTACAACATATGAGCTACTGCAGAATCTTCCTGACGCTGCACTGCTTTGTTTCCACGTCTGTCTTCTTCACTTGACTGTGAGCTCCTACAGGGTTATGTAGGGATCACATATCTTTGCATCTCCAGCAGTTAGGACTTGGATATCTTGGAATCTAAACAAATTACCTGATAAATTTATTAATAATCAATTAATGAAAAAGTAACCTGTCTAGCTAAAGGGATGTCTTCCAGGATCTGAGTGGACTCAAAGTCAAGCTCCCCCCAAAATAAATCAATTCCTGGATATGAAGAACACTTTACCCCAAATTTATATTTATTTATATATATATATATATATATACACATCTCCACACATACGCATATATATATATACACGTATATGTATATGTTTTGTATATGTATAAAACGAAATGTTAACAAATCTCTTAGAATATTTTTTGTAGGTGGGACCAGGATGCAAAAGTTTGAGGGCTGTTAAACAAATTGTAGTATATTCATACCATCAGTATTAATATTATTCAGCACTGAAAAGGAAAAAACTATGAATACACACAGATGAATTTCAAAACAATAAGTCGACTAATTATTCCATTTATATGAAGTTGAAGAACAGGCATTTAAAAAAGTGTATCTACAGCTGTTGTCCTGGATGGGAGGATTTGACAAAAAAGAGACACATGGAAACTTTCAAGGATGCAATAAAAATGTTTTGTATCTCAGTTTGAATGATAGTAACCCAGGTAAATATATTTATCAGGAGTCATTGAACTTAAGATCTATGTAGCTTACTGTATGCAAACTATTCCTCGATAAAGAAAAAAAGTGTGAGGATTACTATTTTATAAGAACTGTGTACTTTAAGAAGTAATTCTATAAGCATTTTTCCTTGGGAGATGGAAAAGCTCAGGTATGTTCTATTTGAGACATCGCCTCTTAGGAAAGAATATACAGCATTATACCTAGCATAATGACAGTGCAAAATATAAACCCTTTCAGAAATGACAAACTGTCAGTCTATTGAGGAATCAAAGAGGAAGAAGGGTTGTTCAAAAGACTTCATTAGAATTTCACTTTTGCTTGCCTGTCATAATAGATCTTAAATCAATTCTCTGATTATGAATTGCCTCTTATAATATTGCCCATTATTTTTAGTCTCTTTTTTAGGGGAGTGCAGAAAAATATTTTAACTTGAGGAGGCAATCAGGGAAATGTGATTGCAAGCGGCAGTGAACAGCATTTTCTGAAGCCAAGGTGATTGGTAAGTGCTTTGAGATCTAGGAATAAAGAGCTGTGTGGCGTGTGCCGAGTTGCTCAGTAAGAAAAGAAAATGCTTTCATTTTCGACGATCTACACAAAGACTTCAATTGGCATCAGCGGTCAACAAATTTATCTCCCCAAAAGCTATACCTTGTGTCTGCTCACAGGACTCAAACTGATATTCCTCAGCTCTTTAGTACTCAAGACCCTCTCCAGTGCCCTGGAGAATACTGCAAACCCAGAGGAACACACACACACACACACACACACACACACGCTTATCTTCCACCACTGTGGGGGACTTTGGAGTTATGTTCCAAACTCTCCCATTTATTGCCTCTGTAATCTTGAGCAAGCTACTTAGCTTCTCTGTTTGCTAGGTTCTTCATCTATAAGATGGGATAAGAGTGTATCTCGAAATCCCGTATGGGTTGAACATGATCATGGGTCTGGAGCTAGAGCTAGCTCATAGTAAATCTCAGCCAGCATAAAGCAACCATACAGGGGAGCTCAGAGATGGAAACGACCTTAGACATTATCGATTCACAGACAAGGACCTGGAGGCTTACAGAGAGAAACTGACTTCCTAAAATCACACAGACATTTAATGGCAGAATTGGTGCTAGAACACAGATGTCCTGACTCCCCACCAATGCTCTTTCCAGCACTCCTGTTCTTTCTTCTTTTGTCCCTCAACTTTTACTATGCCATGTTTTAAGTTGCTTAAAAAAAAATTTGAGTGTCCATGATACGTCAGGCGCTGATCTCATGGTAAAGAACAGTGGTGGTGATTCGATGATTTAGCAATGGTACAAGGCTCTAATAATCACCCGATGTTTGCCTCCCAGAAAATGGGTTAATAAGTAGAATAGTGGAAAATGCAAATGTTAAGTGTATGAAAACGCTCTGTAAACGGTCAGGTACAAAACAGGGGTGAGCTATAATTTCTGTTAAACTGAATATATATTTACAACTTTAATTTATCCTCTATTTGATCATTAGTGACACAGGTAGCTGTTAGATATACTTTATGAATTTAGTCTTCCAGGTTCGGATGTTCAGCTTTCTATTTCTTAGGCCGGGCACACCTTATTTTATGTCAGCTTGCGTTATTTTTGTGAAGTTGTCCTTCTACATAAGCACGTTCTACCTCCCAACTCAGCTTATGTGAATCTTAAAGTAAGTCTCCCATCTGGCATTTTCCCATTCGGCCTTCACAGCATGTACAGCAAGGTTCGGTACCTACAGGGGTCTCAGGAAACACAACCAGCTGCATAAAGGTACGTTCGTCCCCATTCGGAAGGGTAAAGCCTCAAATATTTAGCACCTTTTTCTTATAAGGAGTAAGCCCCATTCTGTGCTCCTTCACATTCTTATCATCTATGATTCCCCCACAAAATGAAATTTTATGAAGACCAGGACTCAGCAAACAAAACTAACACGACTCGAATCCTTAAAACCCTAAGAGTAGTTCTCATATAATAGAAGCTCAAATCCACTGGTGTGCCCGGCAGCTTTTGATCCCAAGAAAGATAAAAACCTGTGCCTTAATATCTCATTATTTTCCGCTCCCCTCAATCACACTGGGGTCCTTTTATCATTATTTTAATGATTCTTTGTATAAATGGCTGGGAGCCTTCATTCTTGAGTGCTCTAGAGAGCTGATCTGAATTGTACCCACAGAGGATATTGTGTGAACCCGCAATTATTTCCTGTGAATGTTCTGTGAATGTGTTGAAACCAAGCACGAACACTTCCAGCCAAAGTGCCATTTTTTTTTTCAGGACCTTTACAGCATCCCAAGTTCTGAAAAGAAGAAGTGTTAATAATGCTTTCTAACACAGAAACTGGCTGCTCAGTTTGCAAAGGGAAAGCTTTCAGTTCCGATGTACATGATTTTAATGGTTTTTTTTCGTGATTTTAATGTTTTAACTGTAAGCCATAAGCCATATGTGATCGATCACCATCTGCCTCCATTCCCCAACAACGGGTATAACAGAAGACTCTACAACAGTGAGGACAAAAGGGGCTCCCCAGAGACAAAAGGGGCATGTCTCCAGACACATGTATAATTAGAAAAGTTTTTGTGAAGCTGCCCTTGATGTATATGGTTCAAGGCAAAGACAGAAAGTAAATTTCATACCAGGAATTTACTGAGATGAAAATGGAGAGAAATATGATGTTGAAGATGGCCCCACCAGAGAGGAAGAGAAAAGGAAAAACCTTCCTCTTCCAAATCCCATTGGGAAAAAGAGAGCTCAAATTCCCATGACCTCACATGTGCCCTCTGAGCTGGGACTCAGCACAGGAAGCATGACAGAAACATCTAGAGACATAAGAACTTTCGGTAGAATGTGAGACTGGCGTGCATACTTCCTGGACATAGCTCGGGATGCCGGGGGTGCTGCAGGCAGGCCTTACCCTAAGCAGTATGTGAGCAAAGTGCAGCCCTAGTAGAGGAAGGGGGCTGAACAGAGGAGCCCTACCTTATCCCCCTGGCTTCTCGAGGCCTGGGCAAAGGCATGCAAGAGATCCGGGTCCTGCCGCCTGCGCTAACGCAGGGATTCAGAGATGGGAGAGAGCCTGTGGGGTTTGCAATCCTGACAAAATGGTCAAGCATTCAGGAGTTTCATGATCAGAGGCAAAACCAAGAATTGGGTGCTAACTTCCCAACAGTCAGGTAGGCCCACTTCCAACCCCAGTACAGGGAACAGATGTGATCAACCACTGCACGAGGAAGACCAGCAAGGAGCTGATGGGCATTGCAGAGGTCTGACATCCCAGAGCTCTGTCTGTCCTGTCTGTCCGGCTAACATGAGGTCACACTTGCCTTGTATCTCGGTCTATTTGGGCACCATGGCATCTTAGGGGGTGAAGGACAAGTTTAAATATAGTTTTCATATCTCTTCTAACTACCACCACCTAGCTGAGCATGGTCTGGTAAGGAAGACCACATCAGTTTTAGGAAACAAAGCAATTCCATTTGCTTTGGGCATCTGTGTGAGGCACGTGAACTTATCACACCATCACACCACTCCACATAGTCCTAAACGCTCCTTTGCAGCCATGCAATTCTAAGTTACTCAATTTATTTCAAATATTGGTCTTTTTTTCAATCCCAACATAAGTTTCCTTTTTCTTCTAGGTCTCATCTCATCAAGATGTACCTAAGACATTTTTGAGAGCTGGAAAAAGATGCCCCAAGAAATCCCAAAACTGCCTGGGCAAAACCAATGGAGAGACATCCCCAGATTGTCACTCGTGGGGTCTGGGGGCTCCATGACTTAAGAACACAATCAGAAGGAGGAAGAAGTTTGTGTGTGTGCATGGTTGCACCAGTGGGCACCAAAGAGTCTAACATTCACCTGCTGAAATATTCACAACCAGAACAGGGCTGGGGCAGGGGGTGGGGGGTGTTCAAGGAGCATCTAAATGTTAAGAGATGCTCTTAAATTTCCCCATCCTGTTGGATGAATGAAATTCACACCCCTCCAAATCTGTGAAGTCTTGAACAGTGGCTGCAGACTGATCCGGTGGTAGGAGGTTATCATGAATGACCCTTACACGCGCACACACACACACATGCACACAGAGTAATCATCTGTTACACAGCCGCCTGCTCCCACCACCACCATAGCATGCCATCACCAAGGCAAAGGAGCAAATCTGCCTCTTCCACGTGGACAATCTCCTGCTTGAGATTTCACATTACCCTTTGGAGCTGATTCTCCTTCCTTCAACCTCATGCTTGGTGTTTTATTAACCTCTTCAAGTCTCTTTCGAAAAGAGAAAGTGAATGAATAAACTCATTTTATTTTTATAAAAATGAAGACCTTTCAGATTAACCTGGGACAGGCGGAAGAGGGCAGGGCGTATGCGTTTCTGCAGGCGGGACTCTGTGATTTGACCTCTCTGTTCCTGGGAGTGCTGTAGTCAAAGTTGACTCTGGCTCACACTTTGCTTTGCTCTGTTCTGTCCAGGGCCCGCTGCTGTTTCCGACTTAGCTGTTCAAGCCTGAGACCTCATTCTCCACAGTGATGTCAGAGACCTTTGCCTCCTTAATTCACCTTGTTCTAGTTACAGCAGCCAACTTACACTTTCCTTCTGGGCTCTTCTCTGGGCAGCATGCCCTCCATTAGAGTACACAGACAGTTATACTCCAGCTTGGAACCTTGTAAAAAGTCTCCTTTCTTTCATGTCTCAGGCAATAATTAGCACCTGGGAGATCTGCTATTCAAAAGGAAAGCATCCTCCCTCCAAATAATTTTTTCCTCCTTGAGGCCTGTTATTCATTGGATGAAAAGTCCAGGATGGATTGATTACATTTCCCACAGTTGCTCCTTTTATTTTTACTTCTAGGAAAAAAAAATTTTTTTAATGCTCTATCAATATTTAACGATAGCAATTATCTTTAACTGGCAAAAGTGCCTTCCATTATATACAGTAGAAGGACAACATTTGTATAGTCCTTGTACAAAGATTCTTTGTTCCATTACATCCACTAGAAGGAAAAAATGTACTAAATAATTAACTACCTGAGATTGTTGCCATGAATAATAACGTGGTCAGCAAGGACTTCCATCAGTACACAAACCCGGTCCTGCAAGGCTGTCACCACCCGAGATTTGCACACACCCCACTCGCGCTCACTCCTGATGTGCACCACCAGCGTCTGTCTGTCTCTGTGATTCCACCACTTCTTGCTCAACTGGCAACCATGTTGACAAATGAGACCTGAAATGCTGAGCTGGGCACAATGTTTGCTAAAGGGAAACGTCAGCTATAAGCAGAGCCTTCAGCCAAGATGTCACTGCTGATGTGGAGACACAGCCTGGTCCTCAGTGCCATCTTCACGGGCTCTTGGAACTCTGGCCACTGGCCCAACCTCGCCAACTCTATTCCCGAGGACTGATTGTGTGACTCCCACCAACACAGCTGAAAAAAAGAAACTGGAAAAAAAAAAAAAAAAAACCAACTGAGTTTTCATAGGAAAAATAGGCTGAGCTTTTGTGTCTTCTTAAATACTTCTAGAACTCGAAATTAACAAAGATGTTCATAATAATTATTGATTAAAAACAATTAGAAGCCTCCTTCTTAGCACCACACCTGAATGGTTCTCCACTCCAGGCCACAAGCACACTGAGTCGCTCACTGCCTGGACCTCCACTATTTTGTTTCATAGGGCAATTTCCGCCACTGTTATTATGCCTCCTTCTCTGGAAAATGCATCTCCCCTGAGAAAAGACCTAAAAAAGACCAGGATGCCAGGGTGGCTCAGTTGGTTAAGTGTCTGTCTTCAGCTCCGGTCCTGATCTTGGGGTCCTGGAATTGAGCCCCACATTGGCTCCTGGATTAGCGGGGAGCCTGCTTCTCCCTCTGCTGCTGCCCCCTGCTTGTGCTTTCTCATTCTTGGTCTCTAAAATAAATAAATAAAATCTTAAAAAAAAAAAAAAAAAAGTGAAGACGACCAAGAGGTTATCACGTCTTACCCTTAGTTACTTCTTGTTGAGCATGGAAGAAAAGTTCTTTTTTTTTTTTTTAGATTTTATTTATTTGTCAGAGAGAAGTAACACAAGCAAGGGGAGCAGGAGAGGGAGAAGCAGGCTCCCCGCTGAGCAGGGAGCCTGATGTGGGACTCAAGACCCGGACCCTGGGATCATGACCTGAGCCAAAGGCAGACACTTAACCAACTGAGCCACCCAGGAGTCCCAGGAAAAGTTCTTCATAAGGGAACTTTGAGGATTTCTTCCAGCCTCATCCTGAACTTGGAGTCCAGGACCCTAACACGGTTTGCACTGGGTCTGCCATGTTTTCTACTCAAATATCATATCTCTGTTGTCACTGCACTACTTTCTCTACCATGGCAAGATTTTGTTGCTCACCTCTATAACTCATCCCTAGGAGAATGAGGTGATCGATTCGGTAGGCAACAATCTGCTTAGCCAGAAGTGTGAAGCAAGCTTCAGTCAAACACACCCAGGATTGGGTTGATTGCGAAAAGGTAGCAGTTCTTGATTCTGATGCCCCACCGTTTGACGCCCCTAGGAAAAATATTGCTGGTGGTCTTAAAAGATTCTTGCCAAAAATGGCTGCATGATAAAGGACAAAAGGAAGCTAAGAATCACGTGGGCTACCAGAACTTGGTGCACAATATAACCTGTGAAAAGGGAACAGAACCACTGGGCCAGGGAGGAGGAGCAAAAACCTGTGCCTCACTTCTCTGCCCAGCAGGAAGGGAGACAAATGCCAAGAGCAGCTCAGATAAGCTGCAAACAAAGAAATTTCTGTAAATGCATCTCATTTTACTGAGAGAGCTGGATGGATGCACTTTATAGTCCAAATGGAAACTAGTCTGTATGACAATGAAACCTTGCTCTGCGTAATGTTGATCCTTAAACTAAACCTTACACCTTCACTAAAGATGAACATTTGGAATTTGGTAATGCTTACCCAGTTGTCTTCCCCAGCTCCACATTTTTTCATTTTTCCATGATTGTTTATGAATAAATTGCTTCTAATTAAAAGCACTCCTAAGGATTCTCAAGTTATGGTTTAGGTTTGGTTTATGGTTTATAACTCAACTTGGTATCTTGAAAAAAGGTTAACAGCTAAATTGAGGTTTACAAAAAAGTCAAGGAGGCAAGGGAAGGAGGAAGGAAGGGAAGAGACTGGAAACAATTTGTCTGAAAGTAGGGGAATGTTAATCTATACAATGGAATATTTATGGGATCATTAAAATGATTTCCACAAAAAAAAATCATGTCACAGATAAATATTCATGATCTGATAGTAAGTGCAAAAAAAGTAGGAAATAACACATTATAAGACAAATTTCCTAAAAATCAAACAACTGAGACTGGGTAAAAATACCCCAAAATATTAACTTTTTTTTCCTTGATGATATGATACAATTTTTAACCTTCTTTGTATTTTGTATTTAATTATATTTCTACAATTCGTTTATGTAACTTTCACATTCAAAAAAATAATGACAATTTGGGGCACCTGGGTGGCTCAGTGGGTTAAGCCTCTGCCTTCGGCTCAGGTCATAATCTTGGGGTCCTGGGATCGAGCCACGCGTCGGGCTCTCTGCTTGGTGAGGAGCCTACTTCCCCCCCCCCCCTGCCTGCCTCTCTGCCTACTTGTGATCTCTGTCTGTCAAATAAACAAATAAAGTCTTAAAAAAAAATAATGACAATTTTAAAAGAATATCTCAATCACAAGGTTGACCAAGGGTTTAAGCATATAGGCAGATGAGTCAGAGAATTGAAGAGGCAGTTTGGCAGTAACCTTCCAAGTACCATCTGGGGTAGGACCATAGCTAATACTAGAGACAAGAAGCTTCACTGACTGATGCTAATAAGGATTTAGACAACTCATTCTTCACTTTTTTGGTTTATTTTCTACATTGTTGCTTAAAGGTCATTTTAGGTTCAGATTATCTAAATTAATTGAGTAAAATTTATAACTTATAATTATCTTCTAACATTTCATGATTTTCTGCAATGATTAAAATGGGCTTTACAAACATCAAAATTTAGTCTTGTAACAAGACAATTTGACAGCAAGATAATCCCTACCTATTTATACTGTACAGCAGAAAAATCCAATGAAGCAATCTATCCCTTATGGTAGGAACCGAGAGTATAATCAATTTTAATCTGCTCAAAAATTTTCATCTCAGTTGATTATTCAGTTATCCAAAGCCCTTCATTTGGTTTATTAGATCACAAATCCAATTTAACAGCACCTAGAAACTAAGCAATTTTAGATCCAAGTCGACTGTTTACTGGTTTTCCTTTGATGAAGAAGATGATTCCATTTTTAAAAGAGACTCTTTGCTTCTGATTTTATATTTTTCTTTCTCAAAGAGGGAATTTACCTGTACAATTTACCTGTTGGCAATAATAGTACCCAGGTGTACTAGACAACAGGCTTCTAGAAAAACTCAAGTTTATTAGGGCAGGGGAGTTTAGGTTAATACAGTAAGTCATTGAGGTTGAGAAGGGTTAAGAATGCTTCTACTGGACTTTTCAGAGCCATTTAGTATCTCTATACAAAACTTGTCCCCACACCCTACCCTTCTCCAAAGCACCAACCTCTCTCCAAAGTCTGACATTTGCAGACCTCGAGATTCCTCCTCAATATTTATCCGTGTTTTCCCAATGCCTAGTGGGACTCATTCCCTAAACAGAAATTTAATGAACACCTCCAACTGAAGAGACTGTTAAGTCTTAAAGCACACCTAGGTGCTGGTGATAAGGCACTGAACAAGACAGACCTCCTTTCTATCTCATAAAACTTCGATTCAACAGGGAGAGATAGATGAGTAAATTCATAAACCTAGTTTTGGTCAGTGTAAGATCAGTGAAGAAAATAAAATAGGGGTAATGGAATAGAAAAGGGTCGGGTGAGTACTTAGACTGAGTGAACAAGGAGGAGAAGGTATTGAAGTTTAAACCCCTCAGAGAAGGGGTTGCCATCAACAGAGCAAAGGAGGAGCACACCAAGAAAAGAACTGCAAGTTCAAATGGTCTGAGGCAGAGCAAGTCTGATTTGTGAGAGGAACAAGTAGGGAGCCAGCCTGGCTAGAATATAGGGAGAAGAGTGCCAGATAGCATATAGATCAAGGCCAAATCATGCAAGATACAAGGAGAGAGTTCAGATTATATAAAATAATATATAATATATATTAATATATATATTATATATTATATATAATAATATATAATAATAAATTATATAAAATAAATATGAATGGGGAAAAAACTGAAGGCTGTAGTATCACTGCCTGAAGAAGCTACCATCTGATCTACCAGACCTGAGGAATGATGGTCCTGATCTGTATCATTTTACTTCAGGCCAACCTCAGCCAAGAATTTCCTATCAAACATAGCTCCAGGACATCTCCCTAGGTACATAAATCAAAGACAGGTGATTTATCTTTCTATATTCGTTTTCACCCAAAATCCTTTGTTTTCCCTTTGCCTTTTGGAGCTGTCACAAATTTCAATTGTGGTTAAGGAAGAACCCAGCCAAGGTTCACGTACCCAGCTGCCTATTCAACCTGTCCATGGGTGCCTCAAACTCAAGCACAACCCACTCCCACCTGTCCTTCTCTATCTTCTAGCATTCCCTACTCAAGGAATAGCACCCTTCTCTCTACAGTTTAATAAGCCAGGTATTGGGGACTTATCTAACCTCTTGTATTCCCTTACCCCTATAATTCAGTCCTCACCAAGACCTCTTAAAAGTAGATTCCATCTGCTTTCTCCAGTCCCCACTGATTCAAACCACCCTCATGGAGAAGCATCTCTGGACCAGTCTCTCATAATACTTTTGTCCTCCTGTAATACACTGCACCCTGAATGATCTTAAAGATGCTGCAGTGGTTTCTCATTATGCTTAAGACAACCACTACCCAGCCTACAAGGCTCTGAGAGGTCAGGCCCTTGGCATTTCCTTCTCATTTGTATATCTGTGCTCCAGTCATCCTGGCCCCTTATCACTTCTTCAAATGCACCAGGCTTCCTTTAATTTCAAGGTATCTGCCCATGTTATTCTACCCCGTATCTTTCCCTCACCTGGTTAATGCCTATTCATTTTTTAGATCCCAATACAAACATCACTTCCTTAGGAAAGCCTTCTTGGGTTTCCTATGTTGTGGCTTCATTACATCTCTACCCTTCCTTTATATCATTAATCAGAATTTGTAAATGTACATTAAATGGAATGACTGGGTCATTGGATGAGTCTTCGCTACCAGTCTATGAACTCCATGAGGTTACCATTACCTTCAGCATCTAATACAGAGCTGACACCTAATAGATGCTCAACAAATGTTTGTTAACTGGGTGAATGCATTGTAATAACCATGACTGTTCAATTCCATTCACATGCAATTCACAGCACAAGCTAGATGTGGTTAATGTAAAGTGACAAAATGTAGCTGTACCCTCAAGAAGATTTAGAGATGAAAACAGGCATGTAGTAAAGACAAGGTATGAGAACCACATGAATAATGGAAGTAGCCAGAGAAGGAAGAGATTCACTCCCCAAAGAAGATGGTAGCAAAGTTAAGAAATGTGGTCCAAATCTCCAACATTTGTCCATGCCTTTCTTCAGTCCCCTAACAGGTTTTATTTTATATCCTACTTGACACTTCCAAAAAAGAGTTTTCCAAAATAAAGATCTAATTCTTCAATCCAGTAATCTGTACATTGAACCAAAGTATACAAAGGAGAAATGGAAAAACAAAATCAAGCCCTTTCCTTTTCAAACTTAATCCAATATGCTCATTCTTCTACTCAAAGCTGTTTGGAATGCCATCAGAAGATCTAAACACCATGGGCACCCGGGTAGCTCAGTCAGTTAAACATCCAACCCTTGGTTTTGGTTCAGATCATGATTTCATGGTCATGGGATTGAGCCCTTCATTGGGTTCCCCACTCAGAGGGGAGTCTGCTTAACATTATCTCCCCTCCCTCTGCACTTCCCCCAACTCATGTTTGCTCCCTCTCTCTCATAAATAAATAAATCTTATAAGAAGAAGAAGATCTGAACACCAGCCCTCATTCTACTAAAAACTTGCTGTGTGTGTCTGTCAACTCACATTGTCATAACAACATGCTATAGACTGGGTGGCTTACACAACAGAAGTTTATTTTCTCATAGTTCAGGAGCCTGGACACCCAAGATCAGGTTGCCAGCATGGTCTGGTGGTGGTGAGAACCCTCTTCCTGGCTTGTAAATGACCAGAGTCAAAGCAAATCTCACTGTTATTTTCCCTTAGTCTCACACTCACAACACTTTTGACGCCAGATGTGTGGGGGTTTTCCCCATCCTGACCAATTCTCTGAGCCCAGCTGGATATCTTACTGTTCAATTCAATTCAGTTCAATTCTGACACTAACTGGAGTTAGTCCAGACCCCACAGGATAATGACTCAGTCCCACAAGATTGCCTCCCACTTCAGATTCCAATCATAAGCTCCCCAGGTTACCCACAACTTCTACCTGACTTGGCTATAAATCGAAGGCTTCCATGATCCCCTCATTAGGTTTGATAATTTGCTAGAGTGGCTCACAGAGCCCAGAGAAACAGCTTAATTACCAGTGCCAATTTATTTACAAAGGATATTTTAAAGGAAACAAATAAAGATTTAGCTGGAGAGATACACAGGTAAGGCCTGGAAGGGTCAGAAGACCTTCTGTTCTCCCCTCCAGGCATGTGGATGTGCTTGCCAACCCAGAAGCTCTCTGAACCCTATACTTTTGGGATTTTTATGGAGGTTTCATACTTTAAGCATCACCAATTATTCGCTCAATTTCCAGCCCTTCTCCAGAGAATGGTGGGGTCGGAGGCAGGGAGGAGCATTGAAGAGATGCTGAAAGTTCCAAGCTTCTAATCATGGCTTGGTCTTTCTGGTGACTAGCCCCTATCTAGGAGCCCACTGAGAGACACCTCATTAGAGCAAAAGATGCTCTTATCACCCAGGAAATTCCAAGGAATTTTAGAAGCTCTGTGCCAGGAACTGGGAGCAGAGACCAATATACATATATTTTCTGTTATTTCCCTGCCTCCTTTTTGCTGTGTCTTCATATGGTACACAGAGAGAGAGAGATCAGACTCCCTGGCATCTCTTCTTGTTAGGACAGTAATCTTATATTTGGGCCCCACTCTATCATCTCCTTTAACCTTAATTACCTCCTTATAGGCCTTATCTCCAAATACAGTCCCATTCGGGGGTTAGGGCTTCCACATACGAATGTGGCAGGGAGAGACAAGATTCAGTCCATATCACTGTGTGATCTTGATCAACCTTGACCACTCTGGTCTTCATCCAGATCAAGGTTTGGCAATCACAGCCCTCAGGCCAAAAATCCAGCTGGCCTTCTGTTTTTGTTTATAAAGTTACTGGAACACAGCCACATCTGATTCTCTACATATTATCTATGGCTGCTTTTGGGCTACAACATCTACAAGTAGCTGCAGTGGTGATATCATGGTTGGCAAAGCCTAATATATTGACTATCTGGCCTATCTGACCCTATTTGGAGAAGGTTTTCTGGCCCCTGACCTCGGGGAGCCCTTGCGGCTCTTCTAGCTCTAACATTCTAGGATCCCATTCATGCCTTCAGCCCCAAATATCTTTTAGTGCAAGTCTTCCAGTTCTGCAAAAGACATTAGTGACCTAATGACTATTTAAGTAAGTGTTAAATGTTTGCACTGACAGAGGTGTGTTCATTAATCTCACATTGTAACTAATCCTCTGCACTGTTAAGTGAGCTTAAGTGGACATGGAACAAAGTCTTTGCATGTAGTAGATGCATTTTATATCTCTATAGCCAAATACATTCTGCTTAAATCATTGTTTTAGGGGCTCTGTTGAGCGCCTAATGTAGCAAGAAAAAACAGGGAGAGTAGAAGTGCTCCAGCCTCATTGCTTCCCCCTCTCTGTGCTGGCAAAGCCCCTCTAATCTGCACCACACAATTTAGCCCAGAGATATGTGCTACTTTGAATTGCCTTCTAGCTGTGTCATTTACATTACCTTCGTGCCCTAAGCTGGACAGTTAGTATCATTGGGTCAGGGATCATGCATTCAAAATCAAAAAAACATAGAATCAAAGAGCTGGAAGAGACAATAGCAATCATAATCCAACCTTCTCACTTCACAGATGAATAAACCAAGACCAAGACCAAACAAATGTCTTACTTCTCTTTAATTGTCATGGTACATATCAAGCACACAGAATTTGTTTGGCAAGAACTTGAGAAATGATCAGAGGAAGAAATTAGGAAAGGAAGGAGGAAAAGGAAGTGTCCTGGGTCCTGACTTGATGGGCTTTTGCTGACGTGTTCTAGAAAACACTCTAAAGTCTACCTTGTCATGTATCTCTAACACAGCATCTGCTAGCATGTATTCTATGGAGCACCAATCCCAAGAGATGCTCCAAGAAAACACAGTCCTATAGCCAAACAAGTTTGGAAAAGCCTCATACAGTGCTCCCCTCATGTAGAACCACATGCATATCAGCATAGCAAGGCTCTGAGAAGCACTGCAGGTAAGCCTCTGGAAAAAACATACTACCAATACAGGCAACAGCATGGATTATGTCCAGTGAGCAAAACCAGACCCAAAAGATTATGCACCATATGATTGAAAGTCTGTAAAGTTCAAGATTAATAGTGAGAGGAATCACAATAGTGATTAATTCTGGTAAGAGTAGGCCAAAGGTAGGACTATGAATTGACTGGAGAGAGGCAAAAAGGAATTTTGTGCAGTGATAGGAATGTTTCATTTCCTCATTAGGATGATGGTCATGTGGGTGTTTACATATGTAAACATCTTTCAAACTGTATACTTAAACTAGTGTGCTTCACACACTCTATTGTAGGTATGTTACAGCTCAAAAAAAAAAAAAGTAAAAAGAAGGGAGGGAACCTCATCAATGTCAGTGACACTAACAGATGAACAGTTTGCACATGAGTTCTAGCATTCTAAATAACCCCTCTTTCCAGTTAGTCTTTTTATCAAAAATTTAACTTAAGAAGTTTATTTTTAAACTATTTAATTCTTATTTTTAAGAATTTAAATTCTTAAATTTAATTTAAGAAGGTTGACTTTGGTGGTGAGGTTTTTTGGTTGGTTAGTTTACATGTCTTTATCACTCAATTTGTCTCACAGTTTCATATGACCATCATCTTCAGCTTCCTCCAAGGAACTAGTGCACATTCATGGCATTTTCAAAATACTTACCTTTTTTGTCATGTATCCTTCAAAATCTGTACTCTGAACTATGGTCTCAAATATCCGTTGGCATGTCAAAGAATGTTTGCACAGGGAGGGATGTTAGAAATTAGTGCTCAACTTCATTTTACAGATTAAGAACATGAAACCTAGGGGTGCCTGGGTGGCTCAGTCATTGGGCATCTGCTTTGGCTCAAGTAATGGACCCAGGGTCCTGGGTTCGATCCCCACATCAGGCTCCCTGCTCAGCGGGAAGCCTGCTTCTCCCTCTCCCTCTCCCACTCCCCCTGCTGGTGTTTCCTCTCTTGCTGTGTCTCTCTGTGTCAAATAAATAAATAATAATAAATTTTTAAAAAACACATGAAACCTAGACAAGTCCAGGGACTTGTCCAAAGTTAAATGGTTAATAAGTGGCAGAAGTGGGTATACAAATCAGCTCTTCTGAGTCCTGCTCTGCTGCTTCTACTCTTATATCATTATAACAGTACAAACATCTGATAAAATTAGTTCATCTGCTCAGAAACAGAAGGAAATATCCAAGAAAGACAAAGTCACACAAATTTGGGGTTTATTTAAACCAGTGGATAATTGCTCACTACCTAATGACAGGTGAACTTTCAAGTCAGGCCAGCACAATGAATAGACTTTTACTCCCACATATTAAATGAGAATAAAACATTGATGTTCTTCCAAATGGAAAGTAATTTTCTCCTTCTCAGAATGACCACAATATCTTTCCAATTAAATATAGAATGCACTCAATTGGCACCCTGCTAAAAAGCAATTGATTTAATGAAGGCAAGAAAATATCAGTATAATCATGAATGTCAAATGATAAAAGTGACAAATTAATAGAATATTTTTTTGAGAGAAGAAAAGGTATATTTAGGAGCCACTTATAACCTGGTCTTCAGGTTTGATCACAATACTAACAAAGCAAGTTGGTGTTTAAAACACTCCTCAGAGAATGCCACTGCTAGCCAAGATTGTGTAAGAAGAATTAGAGTTATCTTCCCAGTTAACAAAACAAACAAGCAAGTATATGAAATAATTGTTTTCAAGCATAGTACGTAAGCAACAAAGAATGGTGATTCTTAAAAGACAGAAAACAAATGAATTGAACACTACAATTTTCCAGCTACTGCTTTGAAATAGTTTCCATGACACAACACAAAAAGGAGGAATCCTGACAATGCCCAACAGGCAGCATGAGAAAAAGGACAGAGCTGGGAGTCTGAGGAGACCAAGACAGCTAGAGTTCACAGAGCAGAACATTGGAGAAAAGAGAAAAGCACCAAGACATAACTCCAGGTGTCTGAAAGGGTCTCCCCCACTTTGTAATGATCAGGGCACATGTGTGATGATCAGCGCATTTATCTGAAGAAACTACCTGGGAGGCCAGGGAAAGACCACCTGAAAAAATTAAAGATAATAGTGCCCCCTGTTCCCACCAACAAGACTGGAAGACCTCACGATTCACAGACCAGTGGGTAGAGGACACAGAAGTGACTTGCAGCAACAGTTGGGATAATTAGTCCTCAACTAAATGTTGCTCTGGCCCTCTTAAAAGCAAGACCCCAAAAATTCTCGTGTTTTCAAGTAACTTAACAGTGCCCATGAACAAAGCTCAAGAATATGAACAGGAATATAAAAATATCCAGCATGTAACAAGGTAAAAATCACAATGTCTTCTATTCAATCAGAAAATTACCAGACATGCAAAGAACCAGGAAAAAAGAAGATAAAACAAAAATAAGGAGAAAAACCAAGTCAGACTTGACACAGATGTTAGAATTAGCAGATAAGACACCAAAACAGTTATTACACCTGTATTCCATGTGTTCAAATGTTAAATAGAGATGTGGAAATATAAAAAACCCAAACTGAACTTCTGCATGAATACAGACATTGCAGGAAAAAGATTTAGTGAACTTAATGAAATAGAAACTGGCTGAAATGAAACGTGGAGAGAAAAGAGGATTTTTTTTATATGATTACATCAGTGAGCCAAGAGAAAACTTCGAATGGAGTCCTTCAGTAGGGGACAAGATGCAGAAAAAATATTTGAAGAAATTATGGGCAAATTTTTCCAAATCTGTTGAAAATACCAACTCACAGATCCAAAAAGCTCAATGAATACTGAATATTAAAAAAAAAAATGAAGAAAACTGTATCAAGATACATTATGTTCAAGTTGCTCAAAGTTGATAATAAAGAGAAAAATCTTGAAATAAGGCAGAGAAAAAAGAGATACAACACAGAGGGAAACAAAAATAAAGATGACAGCAGATTTCCCTTTAGAAGTGATATAAGCAAGAAGTCACTGGAGCAACATCTAAAATACTGAAAGAAGAGGAGTGCCGGGTGGCTCAGTCAGTTAAGCATCCAACTCTTAATTTCAGCTCAGGTCTTGATCTCCTTGAGGTCAAGTCCCAAGTACAGCTCCACACTGGGCATGGGGCCTGCTTAGGATTCTCTTTCTCCCTCTCTCACTGCCCCTCCCCCCATCATGTGCTCTCTAAATAAATAAATAAATAAATAAAATATTGAGAGCAAAAAATTGTAAACCTAATTCTATATCCAATAAGAATATATTTTTTAATCAAAATCAAAATAAACTGGATTTCATTTAAAAAATTAAAGCTCATTTTCTTTGAAAGGTACTGTAAAGAGAATGAAAGACAAGCCACAGGTCAGAAAGAAATATCTGCAAAGCAGATATTGGATAAAAGACTTGTATCTGGAATATACAGAACACTCAAAACTCAACTATAAGAACATAAATAACCCAATTTCTAAAAATGGGCAAAATGTTTGAAGAGACACTTCACTAAACAAGATATAAAGATGTCAAATAAAATGGGACACCTGGGTGGCTCAGTTGGTTAAGCATCTGTCTTCAGCTCAGGTCATGATCTAGGGTCCTGGGATCAAGCCCCACATTGGGCTCCCTGCTCAGTGGGAGGGCTCCTGCTCAGTGCTTCTCCCTGCTCAGAGAAGCTCCCTGCTCAGTGCTTCTCCCTCTGCCTGCTGCTCCCCCTGCTTGTCCTCTCTCTCTCTGTCTTTCTCTCTGTCAAATAAATAAATAAAATCTTTATTAAAAAAGAAAAAGAAAATATCATTATAATATAATATTATATTACCTATTGTATGGCTAAAATGTTAAAGGCAGACTATATCAAGTGTTCATAAGGATATGGAGGAACTATAATCCTCTTACACAGCTACTGGGAATGTAAAATGGTACAACCACTTAAGACAACAGTTTGACAATTTCTTAAAATTTAAACATATATGTACCCTATGATCCCACCATTCTACTCCTAGGTACTTACCCAAGAGATATGAAAGTGCACAATGGGTACATGAACATTCTTAGAAGTTTTATTTGTAATGTCAAAGACTAGAAACAAGCCATATTTCCACAAGCAAGTGACTGGATAAGCAAACTGTAGTATGTCCATACAATGAAATACTACTCAGGAATAAAAAGGAATGAACTATTGATAAACTCTACTATGTGAACAAATCTCAAAATAATTACACTGAATGAAAAACCCAGGATCCTCACCCCAAAAAACCCACAATGTCCACTATGTGATTCCATTTATGTAGAATTCTAGAAATCACAACCTAATCTATACTGACAGAAAGCAGATCATTGACTTCCTAGAGCAGGAGGGCAAAAAGGTATGTTTGGGAAAGGTTACAAAACAGCACAGGGACATTGGAAGGGAGGTGGATATGCTCATTATCTTGACTGCAGTGATGGTTTATTGGTATAATCATACATCAAAACATCATACTGCACACTTCTAAAGCAAGCAGTTTATTGTATATCAATTATACCTAAATAAAACTTTTTATAATTAATTAATTAAAGACACTTGTCATGATGTCACCCTCCATTTGCCAAATGTTGCTGTTGAGATCCACTGTTTCAAATAAACATATTTGGTATAAATGCAGGTCAGAAACATTAGCATTTTTTTCTACTGCTATCTTATTAAACACATCAAAACTAATATCTATTGACACAAGGCACAGAGAGAGAGAGAACCTGTGATCACCTAACCAATTTCTAATGAGCTCCTTTCACTTGGAGCGCAACAATTAACTAGATTTACTGGAGACTTGCTGAGTTCACAACTTAATCTATTTTTTTTCTGGCAGAGAACTGGAATGGTGCCCATATGGTCTAACATCCTGCTGTAACTTTCTCTCCCACAGGACTCCTTTCACATTCATAGTTTCTATGGGTAAGAGAATGTTAATTCACCAACCAGGAAACCACCTCACACCACAGGACCACAGAGACCATCTGAGATTAGGGATAATATCATTGTCTGTGTCTGAGCCAGACTCACCAGTCCTGGCAACCTATGCCTGTTGTATGCACACAAGGCAGATGGCCATATGGCAGAGAAAGTTTAAAAAAAAAAAAAAAATCTCTAAATTATCAGTTTTGAGACTAAAAAGATGAATGATGACAAAACTGCTGACATTTCACCTAAAATTATCATCTCTAGTGAAAAAGAAATTAATACCTTGTAGTACATATATCTTTGTGCACCTCATTGTTTCCCCTCCTTTCTTCCAAAACATCTAAGATGTAAGTTCCTCCATTTATGCATTTTGCTAGAGTTTGACTTTTCAAGAAAACAATTTGTGAAAACAATTGAAGTAATTTTTCTGAGTTCAAATCTCTATAAAATTAACTGCTTTCCTAATTAAGGAAGTAATTGCTAGTATTTTTCAATTTACCAGTGAGTTTCCAAATTCCCAAAGTTTTATTTGGTCAGTCATAGTTTGGAATTGAGAAGTTATTGCCCATGAAAACAATGCTCTTATTTATTAATTCATTCAGCAAACTTTTAGAGAGCTACCTATAATATTGAAGCTCTTGGGGATTCAGAAGGTGCAGGGACATTGTTCCTGTATGCAAAGCATTTTCATTTTAATAGAGAAGATGCAGATATGAAAAATAAAGAAATAAATAAAAGATAAGTATATATATTCACATATACTATATGTGTAATATAAATTAGTATGTGATTAGTACTATATATACCATTTATATTAGTGTGTATTAAAATTTGGTCCATGGGCCACTAGCACCCCAATTCCCCAGGACTTGTTTAAAACACAGATCCTTGAGTCTTTCTCTAGCTCTCCTAAACCTAGATCTCTGGCAATTATTTGTATGAACATTAAAGTCTCAGATCAATGGTATAAGTGGAATGTGCAATGTACTGTAGAAATTTTAAAAAGGAAAAATCTCTTTCAGCTGCTATGGTCAAGGAAAGGTTTAGAAGTTCAGAATTGATGAATAGGATTTCATTATATGGAAACTGAAACTCAAAGCACTCCATGCAGAGATTCTGACTTCCAGAAGAACAGATAAAGGAATTCCAAAAATCTACTCCTCCCATAAAAGCAATGAAAATACTAGCAAAAATTGTCAAAATCTTTTTTTTTCCAGAACTTTAAAAATTAGCCCAAGGCTTGTAACAATTCAAGGGGTATTTATTCCAAAAAAGAATCTGCACAAGAAACAGGGAGCTCTGTGGTGTTTTAAATTGTCCTACTCCCATCCCCCTCTCCCAAGCTATACAAATAATCTTAAAAACCAACAGCTTTGAACCACAATAACCACAAAAGCCAGCAACCTAGCCATCACCGGAGGGGGTAGAATGGACTTAGGCTTCCTTAAAGCTGTATCCCACTATTTGATCTATCTGGCAGTTCCCAGAGAACTGTCACTTCCAAGGCTCATCTTTATTTGATCTGACTCAGAGTTCATTCAGTGAAAACAGCTTTCTCCCCTTGGGGTATTGGCCAAAAACAATCAGCAGCATTTGTTTAATATTACAACAATACAACTAAGGCAGCAATAACAGGTCAAATATGAAGATGATCAGAAACTTAAAGGGAAAGCTGGGGAATGACATATTCATAGAAGAGTCTGAAAAGGTGTGACCTATTTCTGTTATCTTGAAGGCCATATGCAAGGTTGTGCATTTTTCTCTCCTCTGACCAACCATGAAGCTCTGGACATGCAGGAAAAGAAGGCTAAGGTAGTAAGTCTGAGTAAGGGTGAGCAGAGAATGGAATCTGACTTCCAGAATTCCCAAATTATATTATTTTACAAGTTCCAATTTTAACAAAGATAATAAGACACGCAAAGAAACAGGTAAGTAATGTTCATGCTGGGTTGGGGGGAAAAAGTCGGTACCAGCTTTCCCTGAGAAAACTGGATGTTGATCTTACTAAACAAGGACTTTAACTATTATAATAAATAAATAAATAAATAAGCTATTACATTAATGTTCAAAGAACTAAAGGAACCTAAGTCTGAAGAACTATAGAAAAGCCAGAGAATAATGTCTCACTAAATAGAGAATATTAATAAAGAGACAGAAATTATTAAAAGAACCAAATAGAAATTCTTGAGTTGAAAAGTATAACTAAAATGAAAAAAAAAAATCACCAGAGGGGCTTCACAACATATTTGAGTCAACAGAAGAAAGAACCAGTGACTTTAAGTATAGCTCAGTTGAAGTTATCCAGTTTGAGGGACAAAAATTTAAAAGAATAAAAAAAATTGAACAGAGCCTCAGAGATTTATGGGATATCATCAAACATATCAGTATGCATATAATATGACTCTCAGAAGGAGACAAAGGAGCAGAAAGAATATTTGAAGAAATAATAGCTGAAAACTTCCCAAATTTGATGAGAAAATATAAATCATGTCCAAGAAATTCAACAAACTAAAAGCAGGATAAATCAGATACCTTCATACCTAAAGACATCATACTCCAACTGTTGAGAGACAAATTCATGCAGGACAAGAGACAGGAAGAGGTTTAGATCAGATATGCATAGAGTTGTAAGAACAATAGGAGAAGATACAATTTAAAAAGTTGGTTGAGATCAGACTACAGAATAGTCCTGGCTTGAAGTGGTAAGGGTCTGAATTAAAATTGCAGCACTGGGAATGAAAAGGAAGGAGTAAGGGAAAGCATTATAAAAGCCAAATCAATAGAACTGGAGATTAATGCCATGGTTAAGGTGTATGGAAAACATTCAGAAATGACCCCAAATGTTCATGTCTCAGTCATTTCAAGATGGCAGTTCCACTGGCAAAGGAGGGAAATCAGGAATTGTTGGTTAGGAAAGGAAGGAAAGAGACAAAGAGTCTAATTTGGGATATGTGGAGCTTGATGCCCTAAACATACAAGTAGAAGCCACCAGTCAGGGGTTGGAAATGTGGGACTAAGAGAGAGGGGAAAGGCTGCAGTCCTGGTTTACTCCTAGTGTCCTGGCATCCCATCCAGCCTCTGTCCCAGACAACAGTGCCCCAGTTTGGACAACATATCTTATGGCCACCCTATCACGGAGTGAGAAGATAAAAAAGATTAGGGAAGAGTTCACAGGACAGAATATTGGGCAATGCCCATGGATGGATGAGAGGAGGAGGAGTAAAAGCCAGCTGTAGAGACAAGAAAGCACAATCAGAGGAGTAGGAAAGTGAAGAAGGAGCACTACTGGGGCAAGAAGGCCAGCTTTGATGTATTCGTGAGAGACTCAGGAGAGCAGGTTCCATCAACGTGTGAACTAATAAATGTAAGGGTTTTGGTTTTAGGTTTTGTGTTTTTGTTAATGTTGTGATTCAAGAAAGTAACAAGTTAAAAAAAATAGATTGTTTTTTTAATGCTAAACATGTTTGCTGGCTGCTGGGAGCTAGCAAAGATGAAATGATAGAAGATAAAAGTAGAAGCCAAGATAATGAAAAGAGCAAAGTCTCACAGGAGTTGAGGACAGAAGGGAGGGAAATAGTAGAGACAGGAATTATAACATCATAGAACTGGTTAACCTTGAAAAGTCAAGGAGCTTTTCTTATGAACAGATGAAGGCAGAAAATGTTGGAAGCAATGAAAGGTCATAGTAACAGATGAAAAGAACAGAAAATGAAGCAGTTATCATTCCCTGAGGACAAGGATGTTCCTTGTTTATCTAGTACAGTGGTGCCTGTCCACGTGGATTCAAATCCCTGCTCTGCCACCAGTTCTGTCATTTCAAGCAAGTTATTTGACCCTTCTGTGCTTCCAGTTCCTCAATCATAAAATAAGAATAGTATCATTGTCGTGAGGCTGAGTGTACACAAGCAAAGGGGCTTAGGATAATAATGTTTACTAAGTGAGTGCTTAATAATAAGCATTCAATTGTTATTATTTGCACGGTATTGTCTGTAGCCATCCTCCCTCACACGATTCTTGGAGCTCTCTAAATGTGCCATGAATGAATGTAGTCAAAATCAAGGTAATCTACTGGAAGCTAGGATGTGGAGACGTTATTGAAGAATAAAGATCAAGAAGATGAGAATTCGAGAATTCTACAGAAGGCAAAATCAAAGTTAACAAGTGAGGTCCAGGTTAATGTGGAGTCTCCCGAACAAAGCAAGATAAATGATTAATTCTTCAATATTCCCTCATGATGAAATGCCTTCATTTTCCACTTGGCTCCTCAATAAAAATTGGATGGATAAATAAATGTATAGATAGGAATTACAAAGTAAAACATGACTGACTTGAACAACAACTGTTGGCATTCATGATAGGCTTTCTGAGCCTTTTGCTTCCTAACTCATTCTGTTAGATCACTGCATTAAGAGTCCCAGTGTTTCACACCTCCCTGTAATCACACATATTGACTCTGGACTCAGCCGTGAGATTTGCTTTGGCCAATGGGAAAGGAGAAAATTTGACTGAGCTTGTAAAAAAAAACTGGCATATTAACTGCCACTTACACAAGAACAAGTCTGAGCTAGCCTGCTGGAGGGATGTGAGGAACACACAGATGACAGATGAACTGTCATTGTCAAAGTCATCCTAGATCTACCCACCAACCACCAGCCTACCCACCAGCTGACCACATAGATGCAGGCCAAACCCTAGTCAAAATAAGCAGAACTACCCAGCTGGTCCTTTAACCCATAAGATATAACAAATGGTTTTTGTTTTAAACCACAAAGTTTTGGAGTATTATGCAGCAATAGCTAACTGATACATTTTCAAACCTCAAATCCCCACACGGCTACATTAGACTGGCAGCTGCATTGTACCACTTTGGGGGATGGGGGTACCATTTACATTGTAATCCATGCTGTGCAGTGCAAAGCCCATATGGCCATATGCAATAACACTGGGAGAGAACCAAAGGAAGTAAAACCTCTCTCTCCTGCTTGCCCTTCACCTCTAATTACGTAGGGAGAAGTGGAGAAAAAAGTTAAAAGCAGTTTGAGCTACCAAGACAAACTGCATATTGCAAAAGGAACCATTTTGCTTGGCTGAGCATTTCCAAACAAGTTTCAGCTCCTGAGCATTTTAAACATGATAGAAAACAATATAAATAGTGTGTGTGTGTGTGTGTGTGTGTGTGTGTGTGTATACATGTACACAGAGAGAGAGAGAGATACAGATATGCATTTATATCTGTATGGCTCTTAATGAATCATTGCAAGGGACGTTTTGAATGTTAAAATAGTGTGAATTTCCACACTCCTTCTATCCGGCTCTCTAGGCACCAGTCCCATCAATCTCTAAACCCTGACACCAGGCAGTTCATTGTTTTTCAAATTTACAACATTTTTCAGTTCATTGTTTTTAAACTGTCACCCTCAGTGGGTAGCTGGCACAACTCATTGCTACTCTCAGCTCCCACTGAGCGCATCGCCCTAGGAGTGATGTGCTAGCAAAATTTTCAGTTGACTGATCTCCAGGATGGTAAATTCTCTCTGTGTGCTTCCTCTGGTGACATCATTACTTTTGTCGTCCACCCTTACTCCAACAGAAATAATTAAGGTTGTGATTGTCCATCCCAGACACAGATAATGAAAATTAGGGAAATTGAAAATAGAACCAGTCATTCTCCCCAAACTCTTGGTGTGATGGAAGACTAACTTTCTCCCAGACAGCCCAATAGTTTTATGTAATTCTGCTGCAGAAATACCCCTAATATTGCAGCATTTATCTGGGCTCTTGAGGGACTATTCTGTATCTGATTCTCAGTTTAAACAGGCTTATTTTGATCTGCTGAATTTTCTCATTTGTTTTCTGAAATGCATGACTTAAAGGCTTAATTCTCATCTCAGGAAATGGTCTGATTTCTCTCAGGGTTCTAAAAGTAATTACGTGGGGTTAGTAAACATGGAAGTCAGTTCCTCTTCCCTGTCCTCTGTTTGGCACTGAGCACCATGTCAGGGTAGCATATGTGTCTGGATGGAGGAATTAGAATCTAAGTCTAGCTGACTCTGTCCCTACCCAGGAGTGTGGCCCTGCGCAAGTCATAGTCATAGCTGATCCTCAGGTTCCTCGAATACCAAATATGAAGATTTGGCTGATTTCCAAGATTCCTTTTAGCACTGAAAGCTGTTTATGGTAGCTGCAGATTGTGAATTTTCCTTTTCTTATAGTAGTGAGTAAATGCTTATTTCAGATTTGATGGCATTTCCAATCAGAATATTTCCTTATCTAAATCGTATGCCTGTATAAAATTTTCATGAGTATATTTTTATTTCCCCATTCCATCTTGGGGTTGGAAGGATTTGAAAATTAAGTGGGTAATTCAATCATTCAACAAACATTTTATTGAGCACTTATCATGTTCCAGGCCCTAGGCTTGGGACTTGGAAAAATATAATGAAAATGATTATAATACAGATACTCTTAATTATTTCTTTACAAAAAATGCTGAATGAGAGACTTGGTCTCAGTCTCAACCCAAGTACACATCTAGTCTAAGAAAATGTTTAACTCAATAGGTAACTGTTATACCCAAGAAGAGGCTAAAACCTTTTGTTAACATGGTATTGTTAATAAATACCCTCCAGTTCATTCTAAAGAGTTAGTATGGAAGTGATTTGAGCTCTGAGAACTACTTAAATAAATTAAATTGCCTACCACAGTGTTTGGCATAATAGAGAAGTACTATTATAATTTTTATCTTCTCATCATTCCTTCCTTTCTTTCCATCTTCTTTTCTCTAAAATTAATCTGACTTCTCTCTCACTCTTCCTACCCCAGCTGTACTCAGAGGATACACCCAAGCATCTCCTTTTCTCTACTTTCAACACTAGACAAAGACAACTGCCTTCTTTGGCTCTAATCCAGCCACATTCTTAACCCTCTACTCAGAACCTGCTTACACCAAAATGACACACAGGAAATAGTCATAGGAAATCAGGTATTATCCAGTGTGCTGTATAGTAAGAGACTTATAGAGTCTGATATTAACCAAGAAGCCCAATAACTCACATTGGCAGAAATATTCCTCATTTGTGGACCACCACTCCCTGACAAGGCTCTTCAAGATAGAATCTGTTGTATGACCACAGATTTTTTTTTGTGGCTGTTGTTGCTCCAACTAATTTATTTAGAATGCATCTATAATCTCTATCATCCCTCCTCCCTAGGACCTAAGTCTGTTAGAATGAAAACCTTAGGTAACTTGTATTTTCAAGTGTAATGAAGACTCATTAGTGGTGGTGCATAAATCATTTGAAACGATAATTTGCAACGCAGAAAAAAATAACTCAAATAGCTTTAAAACACAGTATTTGGGCTATACTTATTTAATGAGATATATTCTAAGAACAAAAAACATTTTACTTAGTTAACTAAATGCTAGTAGTAATATTAGTATTTTTACTTTTAACCATGTAGCAGTATGATACTGCTATAAAAAAAGTATGCTGTTGGAATCAAAATGTTCACTATAAGAGAAAAGAGGCAAATGTGTGAATTTTTGTTTAAGTAAAGACCTTAAAAAGTTAAATTTAATTTGGAAATTTCAGAACGAACTCATGTGGGTTTTTTAGCGCACATTTCCTAGCTGTTGCCTACCAAAAAGTCTTGGAAGCAGTAACAGCCCAGTAATGAGCATTCCTACTGACCAGATTTGAGACTCAAATACTGCAAGACACTTAAAGGAATCAGGCTCCTTGGAGAAAAAAGCTGATTCCAGGACTGGGGCAAGAAATATGCAAGATAAACTTGAAGCATTTTGCTGCTCTAGAAAGCAAGGAAGCCATCAAAGTTTAAAGGGATTTATCAAAAGGTCACAGAAACCCCCTTCCAAGGGCTCCACTGGCCAAAGATGGGACATTTTGAGCATCAAAGAGAATAACAATGGCAGTTAGTTGAAATACACTGAATAGATAAAAATCCATGATGAAACTGTTTTAAAAGACACCCCCAAAAAATTGAAGAGAATAAATTTAGAATTTGTCTTTAAAAAACAAGGATTTCATTTCAAAATATCAAAAATACCAAATAACTTTACCTGAAGAAAGAAATCTCTTCTTTTGCAGGAATTCTAACTTAAAAAATGTATCAGGAATTACAGCATTAGAAAATCACCATTTTGCAATCCCCCATGGAATCATCATTCAGGCAACCATCAAAAGTTGCTAAAACAATTACATGAAAGGCTAATGATAACTGGATGTTCACAAGTTACCAAAGTAACAGCCCACTGATTATTAAGAGACATAAAGGGTAAATGCAACTTTGTGACAAAAGGATCAGATGATCACTCTGAGAGTCTCTAAAACTGCAAGACAGCATAGCATATGCCCCCTGATATGATGTAATATCAAGTACACAACTCCACCTTGGAAGTATTTTTGTTGGGAATGTTGAACCTGGGGGTCTGGGGGGCTCAGTGGATTAAGCCTCTGCCTTTGGCTCAGGTCATGATCTCAGGGTCCTGGGATCAAGCCCCACATCAGGCTCTCTGCTTGGCAGGGAACCTCTTCCCCCCACCCTCTGTCTGCTTCTCTGCCTACTTGTGGTCCCTCTCTCTCTCTCTCTGTCAAATAAATAAATAAAAATCTTTAAAAAAAAAAAAAAGAAAGAAAGAAAGAAATGTTGAACCGGAACTTAATCAATACTTTAATTCTAACTTCCAGTTTTTGGGAAACACAAAGAGAAGAACAGGTCAAATGCCATCACTCAGAAGCAATGAGACAAATCAGAATGAGGGGTATTCACTGTAACAACTAAATGGTCTGTCAACAAGTCAATATCATGAGTAAAAAAAAGGAGTAAGAATACTTAGAAGTTAAGGATACTTAAGAAGAACTCAAGACATAACAATAAAATGTGTGTACTTAATTTGTACTCTGAGTCAAATAACCCAATTGTTAAAACAATATAGGACTTATGGTAAAATCAAATATGAACTGAGTATTAAATGATATTAAGGAAGTATTGCTAATTTTGTTGATCATTGTAGTGGCATAGTGATTATGAAGAAAATGTCCTTATTTTGGAGGATATATAAGTATATTGAAATATTTAGGGGCAAAACTTATCAGATTGTCCGGGATTTTCTTTAAAAGTCTCCAGCCAGAAAAAAGAAGCAAATACAGTAATATGTTAATAATTGTTTAAGGTAAGTGTATGGAGCTTCATTATACTAGTTTTCAACCTGGATGTGTTGGAATTTTTTAATAATAAAAAGCTAGAAGATAAAGGTCCTTCAAATATGATGAAAAACAAAGTGCCCTGCCTTCCAGAAACTACCCATGATAACTATAATTATTTTTACTATAGGGAATTGAACACTGGTTTTCAGAATCTCTCTGCAAACGTCAAGTCTCCATTTCGTGGTAAATATTTTGGTATTCTCTGTTGTTTTTCCCAAATGGGGTATTCTATTTCTTCTGAGACCTTCCTTCCTCCAAGACCCATGCCTACTGTCACCTCCCCCACTAAATGTATTCATTCATTCATTTAAAAATAACTATTGGGTGACCTCAATGTGCTGGATCCTGTACTAGACACAGGAGATAATGTGGAAGCAATAAAAACAATTTCTTGGCTCTCTCTGAAGTGGCACTCTATGTGACAGACAAGAAAAGAGGAAATTGCAGCTCACAAAGAAACATCCAACAACGGGGGACCTGGAGGGTACCTTACAACAGAGACGTAACCCACTCTGGAAGGAGACACTTGTACGCTGAGACCTGAGGGGCTGAGCCGGGGGTCAGGAGACCAAGAGTCTGTCTGACGGAGCTGGGACCTTGACCTTCCGCCCTCAGACTGGAACTTAAACCATCAGCTATCCTATTCTCGGGCCTTTGGATTCAGACTGAAAATACACCACTGGCTCTCCCAGATCTCCAGCTTATTCCGTGTAGATCTTCTCAGCCTCCATGATCATGTGAGCCAAGTCCTTATAAGAAGAAGACTTTATTATTATATATAGTAATATATTATGTTTTCTGTTCTGTTCTGTTCCTCTGGAGAACCCTGACTGATACAGAACTAAAAAGGGCTTAGTAGGGCTGGCACACAAAGTATATGTTTGAATGAGAAAGGTGGAGGGAAAGAGATGAAGGTAGAGAATTAAATAGGAGTTCATCCAGCGAGCACTTTATCCCAAAGGTAATGAGAAACCATCAGACGATCTTAAGCATGATCAGATTTGCAATTTAAAAGGAACGCGTTGGCAGTTGTATGAAGAGTAGACTGAACGGGGCAAGATGGGGGGTGGGGCTTCGGAGAGACCAGTTAGGAGCTTGTTGCTAATGTCCCAACCCACAGGCTCTCTCCATAGCACTTTTGTCAAGGCATTTTGAAGGTTCTTTATGGTCTTTGTTCCTTCCACTTGAAGCATGGGTATTTATGCAGGTATTTCCTCTCTCCTGGCACAAACTTCTTAAGGTGGGAACCAAGTATCTCCCTTATTTATCTCACCTGGTCTAATAGTAATAGCCAGCACTTAGCACTCAGGATGTACTACATATATAATGTCTAATTCTCACAATAGCCATTCAGGAGAGCTATTATCTCCCATCTACCGATGAGAAAACTGAAATTCAGAAATAGCAGTATTTGCCCAGTCCACACAGCAGGAAAACGGTGGATCCCGGATTCCCCACTCCCAATTTCCCGCCGTTTCCACTGTACCATGCTCTCCCTGGGCAGCACCTTGCCCCTTATATGTGCTTGATAAACATGTGTACAGCTGAGCTGCAAGATGTCCGAGTCTGCTCTTGTTAAACTATAGATTTTTCTTCTGATGTGTGCTTGCCTACAGATGAGTGAAAAGAGAAGTTACCCAATTTCAGTGTTTTTAATTTCTGGAGTACTCTATAGCAGGGGACCTCTTAGTCTCACAGTGAATGCAAAGGGGCTTCTCAAGGTTTTTTTGTATAACAGGGTAAGTACTGAGCTGACTTGACAAGTGATGTTGGAAGAAAAAGAGGAAAAGGATGCTAGAACCAAAGAGGAGAGCCAAGGCCAGACAAGAGCCTCAGCCACAGGCTCTGGCACAATTGAAGGTAACATTAAAGGCTGGCATCACTGCCCACTTAATCTATAATGTGAGTGAGCCGCAACCCCAGTGGCTTTGAGAAACAGGAATCAGCAGAATTTTGCAGCTTTAATCGAATGGAGCAGCCACTAAAAGTTTCAGGGAAGCCTTCACTTCTTTACCTCAGCAGGTGTACCCTCACCTTGTGGCTGCTCTTTGCAGAAAGACTTTTTATGTGTTTTCACATTAGTGAAATTAACATTTTTGCCTCCCTGATATGAACTCATGGTAGACAAACGCTTTCGTAGATTGCAAGTAGTCTTCCCAGGTCACATTTCTATAAGAGTGTTAGGGAATAAAACTAATTATCATCTGTATCAGAGGCAATTCTACTCACAGCAAGATAAATTGGATTTCTAAGCTGTGATTTCCATTGTGTTCCCACTATGGATCATGAAAGTGATTCTGATGTGCATGGCAGTCAGGCTGCTTACTTATACAGTGAGGTCCAGCTTGATGCTGGATCCATCATCCTTCTCTTCCCAAGGGAGGACAGAAGCACAACAAAAACATAATTGTAGACCACCATCTAAAGGAAGGGGTTAATGAGGAGACACAACGCTACATATCAGTATGAACATTCAAAGACTAGGAGACAATAATCCATTCCCTAAGAGAATTAGACATCACTGTGAATTATCAAATTTCTCAATGTGGAGATTTATGAGTATATGAGGCTCTCTCTCTCTCTCTCATAGTACTTTTTGGATATATACATACATATAACTATTTCAGAATGTAAACCACCATCAAGAAACATAATTCTATCTCACCATTTGTAAATTTGGTCTCCATCGTTCTTAACTTTTGATATATTCAGCAACATCTCAGGTGGTGTTTTTATAATCTATAAAAAAAAGATGTGCCTAGTGAATTAATAAACTAAAAATATTGTGAAAACCAAGATGGAAAGTGTGAATGTTCACAGTGTTGTAATTAAAAGGCAAAGTCCAGGCAGTAAAGCTTAAGACCATGCACTCTCATGACAGTCCTCCTGGGTTCAAATTGTGCCTCACCACTGTCCTTATCTGGACAGATGACTCACCTTTACTGTGCTTCAATCATCTCACCTGGAAATGGAGATCACAATAGGATACCTTTCATTGCAGATTGTCATGATGGTTAGAGTCAACAACAGACTTGGAAAATTCCTGGCACACACCAATGGCATCATTTTTTTTTAATATTTTATTTATTTATTTGACAGAGATCACAAGTAGACAGACAGGCAGGCAGAGAGAGAGGAGGAAGTAGGCTCGCCGCTGAGCAGAGAGCCCGATGTGGGGCTCAATCCCAGGACCCTGGGATCATGACCTGAGGCGAAGGCAGAGGCTTTAACCCACTGAGCCACCCAGGCACCCCTGTTATTATTATTATTATTATTAATTATTATTACTATTACTATTACTATTTGGAAGCATCTTTTTTTTAAACAAATAAGTGGTGACCTAATCATAGGTCTATCTTCTATCAGATTTCCTTAGAATTTCTAACCAACAAGATTGTATTGCTCCATTTACATTACTAAGTATCTCTGAAAGTAAGAAAACTGCATTCCAGGGCACCCGGATGGCTCAGTCAGTTTAAGCAACTGACTCTTGACTTTGGCTCAGGTCATCATCTCAGGATCATGAGATCAAGCCCCACATCAGGCTCCCTCTGAGCATGATGCCTGCTTTAGATTCTCTCTCTCCCTCTCTCTTGGACCCTCTTCCCCCTCACTCACACCCTCTCTCTCCCTCTCTCTACAAAAAAAAAAAAAAAAGAAAAGAAAAGAAAGAAAGAAAAGAAAAGAGAAGGGAAGGAAAGAAGGATAACTGCATCCTTTTTTAAAAGAACTCACACGTACACATTCTATAGTTCAAAGAGTTTTCCCCACAGTTATTTTTTATTGGTGGAATTTTTCTACATTTACAATAAATCTGGAATGTTTACTTGGTACCTGGGCCTTGTTCCTTTGTGTCCAGTCAAATTCTTATTGGATCTTGGAAAATATCACCACCTGCCACATTCCCAATGTGAGGACATGAGAAAAAATTCTTTTGTTTTGGGCATGAGTCATTTATGTATATTGGAAAGCATACTTATGAATTATTTGTTAAATGCTAAATGGAAAAGAGAAACCAAACCTAGCCTGTTTCAGAAAGAGGTAAAATTTTAAAAAGAATGAAAAAAGTACCATTTTCCTAGTTCAGCTGGATTAAGGAACATCTCTAATTACACAAAATGTGGTTTTCATAAGCAACAAGTCAAAGAAAACATATCCATATTTTGTGTCAATCCAAAACTACCAAATGAGTTTTCCTAAAATGCAAATTTTTCTAACTAAATTTATTTTCTTGGGTCCAAAGAGCATTATTCATCCAGGTAGTATCTAGCAAATATAGAGTGTGCAATAAGTACTTACTGACCTAAATAAATTTTAATAAGCACATAGCACAACTCCAGACTTATGGGAGGCACTCAAGTAGTTTTTGAATGAATGAACCAGAGGAAGGTAGATGGAAAATGGTTCCAAGCAATCTGTCTTCCAGGTTGTAATCAAGATTAAGAAAGGGGCACCTTGGTTTCAGCTCAGGTCATGATCTCAGCATTGTGAGACTGAGCCCTGCATTGGTCCCCATCTCAGCACAGAGTCTGCTCCCTCTCCCTCTGTATCTCCCCTCCCCCTACCCCAGTCTCTTTTTCTCTCTCTCCAAAATAAATAAATCTTTTTTAAAAAAGATTAAGAAAGAAATAAAATAGGAGTACCTGGGTGGCTCAGCCAGTTAAGTGCCCAACTCTTGATCTCAGCTCAGGTCTTGATCTTGGGGTCATGAGTTCAAACTCTGTGTTGGACTCCACACTGGGCATGGAGCCTACTTAAAAAAAAAAAGAAAAGAAAGACAGAAATCTATATGGAGGGCAAAATGGATACCATCTCAAAGTAATACCCATGCATACGTATCTAATATATGCATTCACATACACAACCTGAAGCAATCTCAATAATTATCATTCAAAAGTTACAGTAACTTTATGGGAGACAGATCAATGACTTATATAGATAATGATGGTATTAAGCAAATTGCCTTGGATCTAACCCACCATTTATAATATCCTTAAACATACTGGAGGCAGAAATTTTCCCCAATACATGTGGTTGTATAAAATTTATGTACTTTTGGGGTGCCTGGGTGGCTCAGTGGGTTAAAGTCTCTGCCTTCAGCTCAGGTCATGATCCTAGGGTCCTGGGGTCGAGCCCCACATTGGGCTTTCTGCTCAGCAGGGAGCCTGCTTCCCCCTCTCTCTCTGTCTGCCTCTCTGCCTACTTGTGATCTCTCTGTCTGTCAAATAAATAAATAAAATATTTTTTTAAAAAATTTATGTAGTTTTGGCTTTTAAATCTGAAAAACAGAAAGTTTCCAAAATATCTACTGAGATCCAAACTCCCTATATCTCCACTCACCAAATTTAAAGCGAGGGTAACCCTGTGTCAGCAACATTTCTCATCACTGGGCCTGAGAGTTGAGCTCTGCCCTTCCACTAACTTTATTATTCCTAAGATATTTCAAGACATTTGAAATTGCCTCAAAATCTCTTCTTCTCAGGCCCTGTCCAGTCCAACCATGATGGCAGACAAGTTCCAGATTAGTTATGTCAAAGATGGAAATGAAGGGGGGATTACCTCTTTGTACCCAGACTACTGTATCAATCCTAAGGAAGATGGTAAGTATAAAGTAGTAATCTATATTATGAGCAAGGGTGTTCTTTTCCATCACAGAAATACGCATGAAATTTCCCCCAGATTTGTTTCATATACTATCATTTCTAAATACTGATTTCTATTTCATAAATAAGCTTCACGGGAAATTTTTCATTTAAGATAATATATTTAGATATTAAAAATGGCCCAAAGAGAAGCCATACACATTCTGCAATAGCCCCAAGTAAGGTCAGTTCCACTGAGGCATATTGTAAAATAAAATAAAACAAGACATTTAAAAGTCATTAAAAAAAGTTAATAATTCAGAGAAGATCATATGCACCTTCTCAGAGGGAGTATAGATGTTATGCTGAGATTTGTCAAGTTGTTGAGGAAAATAAATCAAGCCCAAAAGGAAGAAATTCTTGTCTCCTAAGGCTGACCGAAATAAGGGCAACTAATCCTGCTTGCCTCTGCCAAAAATGTTTTCCCCACAGCAATCAGTAATTCTGGGTGGAATATTAAAGATGCACTTACAGGCTCAAGAAAATAAAGAATCGGGGCACCTGAGTGGCTCAGTGGGTTAAAGCCTCTGCCTTCAGCTCAGGTCATGATCCCAGGGTCCTGGGATCAAGCCCCGCATCGGGCTCTCCGCTCAGTAGAGAGCCTGCTTTCTCCTCTCTCTCTGCCTGCCTCTCTGCCTACTTGTGATCTCTGTCTGTCAAATAAATAAAATCTTAAAAAAAAAAAAAAGAAAATAAAGAATCGTCAAGGCCAAAAAATCAAGAAAAAGAAAAAACACGGGGAAGCAGAGCCCCAAAACTGACATTTACTCCAAGGGCATTTGCCAAACCCCAGAGTCCCTGAACTTCATTTTCTGGCCTTAAAGTCATATGGGACCATCTCAAGTGAGATGTCTAGCAGGAGACCCCTCCCTCCTTAAAGCTGGAACCACAAAAGGCTAATAGTCACTGTCAGGCTGCACTAGAAATCAGACAGTCCCAGCCTAAGGAAGCAGCAATAAAATTCTTCAAAGTTATCCCTAGAGGTAGGGGGACAAAATCTTCCTTGAGAATTCTTAACATAAGCTTATTATCTCAAAAGTGTGCAGCCCAAATATATGATAACTTGGTGGGCTGAGAAAACTTAAATAGATACTTTAAGATAAAATGTTCCCCATTTTATCCTGAAATGTTGGTAGTGCCCCAGACACCTAGCGGAATCAAACGCAAATCCTCTCTGAAAGACCCCACCTTCAGCATGGGCCTCAAAACCCCCCAGGAATAGAGTACTAAGAAATATGAACTTATAGTTGAAAATCCCAAACCACAGAAGGATGTAAGACACCATGAACGAGAGCCAATAGAAAGGACAGACCATATAAGCTAACCTATAAACTTCAAATATTGGAATAAACATCCAAGTGTTTACTTTGTTTAAGAAATAAAGGGGTGATTGAACACGTGACTAAGGAAACAGACTTTGAAAAAAATTTTAAATAAAACCCTTAGAAATGAAAAAATAATAATTGAATTTCAAATACAATGAACTAATTTACTGTACGATTAGACCCACTGAAAAGAGAATTCATGCAATGGACTATAATGCTGAAAAATGAGCCAGAATGTGGAAAAGATAGACAAGGAGATGGAAATACAAAACAAATGTCAAAAAAAAAAAGCAAAAAGGATAAAGTGAGATAGGAGAGGAGACTTAAGTCAGTGAAGTAAGTAAGGCAAGAAAAAGAAATAATATGAATATGTACTGGAAAGGAAGAAATGAAACTTTATTAACCTATGATATATTGATATAGAAACCTCTCCGAATATATACTGATAGGTTTTTTAAATTAATAATAAATCTTAACTTGGGACCTGAATGTAAAATCAACTGCCTTTCTAAACCAACAGCCAAGAGTTAAAAAGTGTACTTTTTTAAATGATACCACTTAAGGCATTTTTTAAAATGTGAAGAACCTAAGAATAAATATAGGAAAAGATCTTCATGAGAAAAAAAATTATAACTTTATTATTAGACATTAACTATAAAGACATATATCATGTTAATATATAACAAGATTCATTATTGTAAAGATGTCAGTTCTTCCCAACTTAATGTATAGATTCAAGTCAATTTCAATTAAAAAATAAAAAACTCCTCACAAAGTCTTATGAGTCTTGACAAGCTAATTCTAAAATATATATGGGAGAGAAAGGAGCCAATAAAGGCTAACATGTGCCTAAAGAAGAAGAACTAGGTGGGAGAAGTTGTTTTATAAGACATATATAAGGTTATATTAACTAATATATTATGACATTTGCATTGAAGTAGACAAATACACCCCTAGAAGAGGAGAGCCCGGAAATAGCCCATATATTTGGAACGTGATTTAGGACAGACTTGCCATTACAGAGCAGTGGAAGAAAGCTGTGCTTCCAAGGGTTATGCTGGACAATTATCCATATCTTACCCATATCCATAAATTATCCATATTAAAAAGGGGGTGAGGAATCTAACTGCACACATATAATTCAATTCTATACAGATTAAAAACTCACATGTTAAAAGGCAAAACCATAAAAAGTTTAGGTGACAATCTAGAAGACTTAGGGTAGGGACAGATTTCTTAAGCAAAGCATACACACACACATACACGTGCACACTCACATGTGAGCCTTGCATATCTAACCATAAAGTAAAAGGTGAATAAATTTGGCTACATTAAAATTAAGAACTTCTGTTCACCAGAAAACACTATTAAAGTAGTGAAAGTGCAAGGCACAGAATAGGAAACTGACAGTGACAAAATGCTCATATCCAGACCATTGAAAAGAACTATTGCAAAGAATAAGAAAAATAACTCAATAGAAAAATGGGCAAAGATGTGAGCAGGGATTCCATGAACAAAAAAGTATGAATGTTCACTAAGCAGATACAACTTTCCTTAGTAATTAGGAAAATGTATATTAAAACCATAATAAGATATGACTCCACTCATGCCATGTTTGCAAAAGTTTAAAAATCACATTATCGGGGCACCTGAGTGGCTCAGTCAGTTAAGCATCTGCCTTCAGCTCAGGTCACCATCTCAGGGTCCTGGGACCGAGCCCTGCCTCTAGCTGCTGGCTCAGCAGGGAGTCTGCTTGTCCCTCTCCCTCTGCACTATTCCCCCCCACCCTGTCCCCCCACCCTACTCATGCTCTCACACTCTCTCTCTTTAATGAATAAATAAAATCTTTAGGAAAAAAATCACATTATCAAGTGTTGGCAAGGATGTGGAATAACAGAAACATTTACATCTACTGGTAGGATTGTAAATTGGTGAAAATCATATTGGTGTTATCTAGGGAGGCTGAAGGTATACATCAACTCTATTCCTAGACAAACTAGAGAAACCCATGCCCATGAGAAACAAGTAACATGCGGCAGAACATCCAGAGCACTACCGTTTTCCCAGGGGGAGAGAACTACAACCAACTCAAATGTCCATCAACAGGTGAAAGGATAAGTAAATTACATTATTTTACAGAATGGAATTCTTTGCCACCGTGAATATAGCCACGTGCAACAAAGTTGAATGAATCTTAGAAACATGTTGAATGAAAGAAGTCACCAAGGAATACTTATAATATTATTCCATTTACACAAAGGTCAAAAGCATGTAAACTAAATAATATATTATTTGTGGACACAAATGTATATAGTAAAACTATAAAGAAAAACAAGGAAATAATAAATTCTAGATTCAGGATTGTGGTTATCCTTCATTTTTTTTTAAAGATTTTATTTATTTATTTGATAGAGAGAGAGATCACAAGTAGGCAGAGAGGCAGGCAGAGGGGAGGGGGGAAGCAGGCTCCCCACTGAGCAGAGACCCTGATGCAGGGCTTGATCCCAGGACCCTGAGATCATGACCTGAGCTGAAGGCAGAGGCTTAACCCACTGAGCCACCCAGGTGCCCCTGTGGTTATCCTTCAAGTGGAGAGAAGAGGACACACAGGGGCTTCAAAAGTAATGAGAAAATACAGGTTCTTTCACTGGGTCCTGAATTCCCAGGAATCTATTGTGCTGTCATTCTTTAGAGTTTAAACATAGTTCATATAAACTCTCTTGTATTTCTGTAATATTTAATTCACAAAGAAAAGACAAATGACAAAAAAGTATTTATCACACATGTAGAACAAAAGATTAAAAGTATACAAAAAAATGATCTCCCAGCAATTACTACGAGAAAAAGAACCACAATAGAAAATGAGCAAAGGATATGAGCATGCAGATCACATATTAAGAAATACAAATGGCCAATAAATACATGAGGAGACATTCAACTTCACTAACCATAATAATGCAAATGAAACAGAACTATATTTCATACATCAGATTGAAACCATTTTTTCAATGTGATAATATCAGGATTAGTAAGGGAATGGAGAATGAACTGACAAAGTCTTGTGGAGGGAGATTTGATGTTATCTGTCAAAATTTTAAATGTAAATATCTTTCCGCCCAACAGTTCCGTATCTAGCAATCTACCTGATCGAAATGCACATACATTTGGCCAAGTCGTATATAAAATGTTCATTGTAGCATTATCTGTAAGAATGGAAAATTGGAAGCAATCTCAATGCCCATCAATAAAGAAATAGCTAAATTAGAACACAACTGCATTTTATCATTTTGAAATGTTTTCAACTGCAGTAGTAAATAAATAGGGGCTCACTTCGATCACATAACAAAAATCTAGATAAAACCAGTGCACATGTTGGTTCGCTGCTTTACATGGTCACCAAGGACCCAGGGTCTTTTCATCCCTCTGCTCTGCCATCCGTGTGTCTTCCTTGGATTGTTGTTTTCAGCTCATCCCTCTATTCCTCTGCGGTAGAACCTTGCAGTGCGCTAGAATGGGCTGATGTTGGACTTGGCCTTGCAACATGCATTACCCAATTGAATGTTGGCAGAAGTAACTGTGTGTCCTAGTTATAAGCCAAGGTCTTAAGAGAGATTTACATTTCTAGTCATTCTCCTGCATTCCTGTGATCTATCCTGATAAGAACCACCTTAGAGAACCGCACAGAAGAATAAGAAAATACATAGAACAGACTTGAACCTAACACAGCTTGGAGCCGAGCCCAGCCAATCTCAGCTGAGCCCAGTAGAGCCAGAGACAGCTCACATACCTGTGACCAAGAAAAATAAATATTGTTGTCATCCACCGAGATGGTAATGTAAGGACCTATTTTATATTTTTACATATTAGCCAGAGGTTTCCATTGAGGTTAAACAATAACCTTGTTGTTTAACCCTTTAACTGTCCCTGCTCCCCTTCCCCCAGGGGACTTACTTAAAAACAAGCCCCGGAAACCAGCCTCAGGTAACAAAGCACAGATACAAGGATGGGTCAGGCCTGGTGGAGACATCCGATCAGTGAGGGGTTGCATACTGTCTCCCTAGCTACCAAGGGGTATGGGCCCTGCCCTTTGGGAGCCTTTTGGGTGCCAGTCCTAACCAAGGTGATAGGCTGGGTCAAATGTCTACTATAGGGTAAATTGTAATTCAATGGGTCACCTAGCATCACTGTGCAGCTTTCTCTGTGTGTTACAATTTCATTGCCACCTGTGCGTAGCCAGGCCCAACCGCATGGCCTTTGCCCTTAAAAGCTAGTCCCTAGGGGTGATGAGGGAGCGGGAGGCTGGCTGAGGACAAAGCAAAAGCTGGCACCTTGCACCCCCTCTCCATCCGTTCCCCTAGGTGATGTGTGTGGCATTCCTCAGGTACCCCTGACTGCCAAAACAAATAGTTAACTTGCTGAGATCACAATCCCGCAAGACAGGAGTCTCCCTTGGTTTAACAAAGAAGTTACATTATCAATAGCACAATTTCCAGAGGCAAAATGACTCAGTTCCTCAAGCCTTAATGTCACCCTCCCCTCCGTAAACAAAACTGAAGGAGGCTGGGGTAGAAGGAAATGTAAGTGAAGTTAAGTTTCTTCTATACCTAAATCTCACTAACAAAGACGCTTGATAGCAGGATTATGACATTCCACCAGGAATCTCCCAACCATCTTGATGTTAATGGCTTGCCAAAAGACGACATTGATCAAGCCTCCGGTATCCCTGCCTTCCCCAACCTTGTAGCCCTCTTTAGCATATGAAAGCTCCATTGAAACCTCCCCTTCCCTCACCTTCCCCCAACCGCAGGGTACATAACCTGCCATCCCTCACAACCGGGGCAGCAGCTCTTCCTGCCCACGGGTCCTGTCCCCGTGCTTTAATAAACCACCATTTTGCACCAAAGATGTCTCAAGAATTCTTTCTTGGTCATCGGCTCCGGACCTCAGCCCACCGAACCTCACCCAGGTTCTAGAACTTCATCAGGGGCACCTGGGTGGCTCAGTGGCTTAAGCCTCTGCCTCCAGCTCAGGTCATGATCCCAGGGTTCTGGGATCCAGCCCCGCATCGGGCTCTCTGCTCAGCAGGGAGCCTGCTTCCCCCTCTCTCTCTGCCTGCCTGTCTGCCTACTTGTGATCTCTCTCTATCAAATAAATAAATAAAATCTTTTTTAAAAAAGCTAGTCTGTAAAGGAGAGCGGTGTCGCCCTCTCTATAAGAGGCACGGCCCTGGCCGGTCAGTTTGATTCTTGATGCTTGGCATGAAATAAAGCTTTGCTTGACCTTCGCTTTGTATCAGTCTCGCTCCTTTAATCATGGACCCATTATTCGGGCATAACAGGAAGGCTTTTGTTAGACAGCAGAATTGACTGATAAAACTTTGTGTGTTGACTTTCGATCCTTATTCCTGTGGCTCTGTGGTCTCCAGATGGTTTCAAGTTCCAGAAATCACAATTGTATTCAAAGGCAGAAAGCTGGGGATGCGAGGAGAGTAGTCAGGATGGAGAAAAACCTCCTTGTGACACTTTTGGCTTTTTATCAAGGAATAAAGATATTTACCAGAACCTCCTCTGCCAGCTATCCCTTATGTATCATAAGCCAGAGCTGTGTCACATGGTCACCCCAGTTATTAATGAGGATGGGAAGTAAATTCCTGCCAAGAGAACCATGACTGGCTGGAGAAAGAGCCGACCTTCCCTGAGATCAAGGGATATCTGCCCCCTCCGTGGACAAACTCAGGTGTTGCTGCTGCCAAAGCATGTTCAACTGTGGTATCTACCAACCACATCATAGGATACTGGGCAAAGGTCACACAGAATACGGTAGATGCATTTATAGTAACATGAAAAAAAAATCTCAAAGATCTATCATTCAAAAAGAATAGCAAATTGCAAAACAATACATATAATATTCCCACTTATGTTTAAAAAATTAGAAATATGAGCTTGTTTGGGTACATTCTTATGTACGAAAATACATAGGAAGGGGGCTAGAAAATACCTATGAAACTTTCACAGCAGTCACTATTGAGATGGAGGGAGGAAGGTGTGTTCAAAGGACTTTATTTACTCTATGCCAGTTACTTCTGTATTGTTTGAATTTCTAACAAACACATTAATTTATGGATTACTTCTTTTTAAATTTACTTTTCACCAAAAAACTCAAAGCTGTATAAGTGAGAGACTGAATGCTGAAAGAGAGTATGAACTAAAAGAAGTTTGTTTGTTTGTTTGTTTAATTCAAAGGGTAATAAAGATTTTTCTCTATAATCCAGCCATTTTCCCACTCCTAAGAAGAAAACAAAGTCACTCACACAAGTTGTTGCATTTGCCCGTTGCACCTCTTTGAAACACAAATCTCTCCCTATCTCTCTCGTTTACCGCAGTTTCATTAAGAAGGTTAGGCCATCCAGCATGAACCACCCTGCCCTCCAGCCTTCCCTTGCCGGCCAATGCAGAGACCAATTTATTTACCTTTTGAATTGTTTCACAAAATGCATTCCCTTGCACTCATCCTTGCAATTCAACCTGCTTAAAATACAATTATTCTTCACTTTAAAAACCATGTGTAAAAATCAAAGGTGTTACAAAACCCAAATACAAAGATCATTGAAAAAGTAGATTATATCTTAAATTCAAAATTGTTTTTATATATTCTAAGCACTCTCTTTTTTAATGTAAGAAAGATTTCTGAATGAACCAAATAAGAAAGAGCAAGGCACTTGTTTCTCTTATAAAAGTTTTTATATTGGGGTGCCTGGGTGGCTCAGTGGGTTAAAGCCTCTGCCTTCGGCTCAGGTCATGATCCCAGGGTCCTGGGATCGAGCCCCATATCCGGCTGTCAGAGAGCCTGCTTCCTTTCCTCTCTCTCTGTCTGCCTCTCTGCCTACTTGTGATCTCTGTCTGTTAAATAAATAAATAAAATCTTTAAAAAAAAAGTTTTTTCTATTCATTCTTATGGAAACTTCATTTTATAAAAAGAAATTTATAAACTTGAAACTATAAAATACTTTTCAATTCCATGTATTAAGAACTGAACTAAGAACAAAACTGAGGAACTGAGTTCCAAAAAAAAAAGAGTAAGTTGCCCTTCTTCCCTACAAAGAGCTTATAATTTGGTAAGAAGTACAGAAACAAAACTAGATGACTTCAATCAAATGAGCAACCAGCTTTAAAAGCATGAAAATGTAATGAGACAAAGAAAATTTATTTCCCAGAATTCCTCTCAGGGAAAACATTACACAAGGCTGGAGAAAATACTTGGCTGAGCTGCTCCCGGGGAGAGTGAGGGGGATGGGAAGGGAGGCCATGAACACCGAGAGAGGCTACTTGGGTAGCAACCAGCAGTTGCCAACCGCCCCCTAACCCACACTGTGGATTTCCTCAGTGGTGTGTGCAATGCAGAGGTGTTGCCCCTGGGGGTCCAGCCTCCCCTCCAAACAAGTGTGGACAAAGCATAAGGAGACGGATGTTGTGGTTTAGGTTTTGGAAACCATCAGAAGCACTTTCCTCTTAGTCATTGCTGCAAGGGAACAGCGAACAGTCTCATGTTGATGATGCCTGAGACTCACTGAGGTCTGTTTTGTAGACAAAAATGCTTTTTTTAAAGCATTAAGTTAAATCTGTGAACTTCCACTAGTCTGTCTCATGCCTGAGGGGCTGGCACTTCCCTGCTGGGCTCCAGACCTGAGTCTATCCTCTCCGGAGTTTATCTTATCTTCCCCCAGCAAGCCGCCTTCCTAATCTTAGCAAGTGAACCACCATCAACCACTTTACCACTCCAGGAAACCGGTCTTCAAGCCCTCCAGCCTTCCCCCCTACAGAGAGTCACTGACCAGTCCTACCCACAGAGCATCTCCCAAATGAAACCCTGTAAACTCCATGTCCTTGTCACTGCCTTAAGTCCCATCCTCACCCTGCCTGACCACAGACTCCCTGGGTGCCGTGTCTCTGTTTCAGCCTCATCAGCCCCTAGCTGTCTTTCTACTGCTGCCAAATGATGTTTCCAAAATGGTCATGTGATTATGTTCGATTACAATTCCTCAGGGATGTAGCCCACCAACACAGAGTCCAAACTTCCCCAATGCGGTGTGCAAAGTGTGCCTTCTCTGTCTCATCCCCCATCACTCCCCATACAAATCCTATCATGGTCACATTAAATGACTCATGGATGCCACAAGTTCCTTCTCTGGGCCAGATTCTGTGGTAGTGATGAAGTTCTAGAACCTAGGTGAGGTTCGGTGGGGTGAGGTCCGAGGCCGATGACCAAGAAAGAATTCTTGAGACATCTTTGGTGCAAAATGGTGGTTTATTAAAGCACGGGGACAGGACCCGTGGGCAGGAAGAGCTGCTGTCCTGGGTTGTGAGGATGGCAGGTTTTGTACCCTGCGGTTGGGGGAAGGTGAGGGAAAGGGAGGTTTCAACGGAGGTTTCATATGCTAAAGAGTGGCTACACGGTGCAGGGATACCAGAGGTCTTGTGGCTTGATCAATGGCGTCTTTTGGCAAGCCATTAACATCAAGATAGTTGGGAGATTCCTGGTGGAATGTCACAATCCTGCTATCAAGCGTCTTTGTTAGTGAGATTTAGGTATAGAAGAAACTTAACTTCACTTATATTTCCTTCTACCCCAGCCTCCTTCAGTTTTGTTTATGGAGGGCTTATTTATTAAGGCTTGGGGAACTGAGTTATTTGCCTCCAGAAATTGTGCTATTGATAATGTAACTTCTTTGTTTGTAGATCTATAGGACATTGGTAAACCAAGGGAGACTCCTGTCCTGCAGGATTGTGATCTCAGCAAGTTAACTATTTGTTTCTTGTTTATGGCGGTCAGGGATGCCTGAGGAATGTCACATATATTACCGAGGTGGAGAGGCGGTGCAAGGTGCCAGCTTTTGCTTTGTCCTCAGCCAGCCTCCTGCTCCCTCATCAGTAGCACCAGAGACACAACAGTGAACAGGAGATCATGGCCTCAGCCTTCAGGCAACTCCGAGCGTCCTTGCAGGTGCTTGAAGGTAACCCGCATTGTCCAGTCTCTGTACATGCCCCAAGTCCTGGTTTGTCAGAGGTGTGACATTGCTGATCCAGCCAATGACTACCTGCGTGACGTTGAGGGAATTCCTTCACCTCCCTGGGCCTCATTCCTTCATCTATAACATGAGAGGGTAGCTCAAATGACTTCCAAAATTTCTCCCGGCCTTTGCAAGTTATAAATAATTTCAACTTTCAAAGTTAGATAAGAGAGAGTCCTCAGACATGTCCCAAAAAGTAGTGGTGTTTAAACGACTAGAAGCAGCACTTTTAAGGTGCTGAAATCGCCAAGTTTTCTTCTGTCATCACAAAAGAAAGGATCCATATTCCAAGCAAGATATGCCTTCCACCAACTCTCAAGCTCAGACACCCTGTCAGAGTGTACCTTTATTTCACGAAAGTACTTTGTAAATTAGAAAGCGCTAAAAACACTTCTGTCATCCTGTTAACTGTGAGATATGCTATTTTTCCATGAAGTCGTTATATAAGTCCCTGAATTTCAAGGGAAAGAAAGGTGACCTCACCTCTAAAAGGCTGCTACTCTCACATCTAACAACAACAACAACAAAAAGCAGGCCTTTGGCATTTTTTTCCTGGACACCCAGAATCCAAATTTATACCATTGAATTACAAATAAATCTCCCGGAACAGGATCAGACAGTGCCAATGCTATCTTCAGCCCAAAACAAAGCTAGCTTTGATGTATTTTTAACCTAGGTTCATAAATTAACTTTCAGAGAAAAATCTTTATTTTGAGGTAGAACAAAATTATGAAACTCACGTATGATTAACCAAATCACGAAGAGTATTTTTAAAAGAAAAATGTTCTTTCCAGAGCACATTCAAAGTACTTTATGATTGTTCTGATGTCATCGTCCTGGTTTTGGTATTGAACTAGGGTTGTATAGAACGTTATTTATACATCTGGGGGATGTGGGATGATTGGGTACCTGTGACTCTCTGTACTATTTTTACAACTTCCAATGACTTTATAATTATTTTGAAATAAAAGTCAGGGTTCACCTCAGTAAATTAATGAATCTAGCCAGTGGTCCCCAACGTGCTACCATCACAAAAAGAGAAACAACTCGATACCATGCACCTCCTGATGGAAACAGCTCCATCCGTGAGAGAGCCTTGCCAAAAGGCAGAGGTGAATGTGGTCAAACCTCCATTCATCAGCTAACTTACAGGAAACGCACTGAGCAGAGGAGGAGGTTAAGGGACATCACAGGGGTGTAATCAGCAAGATCCAGACCATGGGAAACTACAGAACAAATGATCTCATTTCTTCAACAAATAAATTGTGAAGGGAGACACAGAGACGGAAAGAGGCCCAGAGGGCTGTGTGAGAATCTCTAGATAGAAAGGGGCTTAAATACCAGCAAATCTCAGTGTAGACCTTATTTAGATCCTCATTGGAACAAACCAGGAGACAAACCAAAAAATCCTGTAGCACTTAAGAGTTCTTTGAAAATGTTAACACTCACTGGATACCTTGTATAAAAGGGTTATTCACTTTAAATAAATAAGTAACTAATTCAAAGTCCAGATAGAGAGAGAGAGATAAAGAATTCTTGTCCTGGATTATGTTAATGGCATTTCCTCAAATGTTTATGTGTTTCTGTATGGAGGATACAGTCCCCAGTTGCTCTACTTAGACACAATAATGAACTAAAGCACAAGGGCACCAGGTCATCAGGAGGAAAAGAAAATAAAGAAGGTTAAGAATTAGACACTGACTTAAATTTGTCCTTCTCAAGGAAGAGTATGTGTCTCTTCACTCGAAATATGAAAAGTGCTCGGCGAAGCTAAGTGCTAAACTAGTTTCTTTCATCAGGTCAGGGTAGGGGGAAGGTTCCAGATGCTGAAGTGAAGAATGTCCCACTAGAAAACACTCCGCTCCATTAGCCTGATATATGGCTGAGGAGAAACTCCGGTTACTTCTCTGGCTCTTAAGTCTTCATTGTCGGGACAAATCACACTCCCACCTAAGTTCCCTCCGGTCCTTCTCAGCAAAAAGGTGAGCGTTTGTTAAGGAAGTGCTGACTAAATTTTAGTTTAGGTCTCAACACTTTATGTGTGCTCTCCTTTTGCTGAAGAACTTTTCAGCAAAACTTCCTTGACATCTACCTCTTTCAGAAATTCCATATTACCTTCAATGCCCTTCGGGCATTGCAGGGTAGAGTTCAAAGTTTGATATACCTAGTTCTCAGGAAAGAGCTGAGATTTTATAAACATACCACCCTTTCCCAAGGGTATACTGAATTGGGGAGATTGCCTTAATCCTTCCATTTAAGGGAGCTGTTCAGCTGTAATAAAGAACTGAAGCTCCCTTGGGATGCCAGCAGGAGAGAGAAAAAAGAACTTGGCTCCTATGGCTGGTTTTTTTACATCTCTAAGGAAAAGCTATATATATATGGGATCATATGGAGTTTGCATATAAACCCGGATATCAGTCTCTGCTACCCACCTCCCTCCAGTATATTTTTCCTTTTGTCAGCTCCTGTGTGGAATTCAAGCTGCAGTTGATTCTCTGCACCCAGGAGTAACTTCCATCCCCTGCCAGCCAAAGCCTGGAATCCCTGGACCATGACCTCTCCTGCTGCCTCAACACAGCATCACAAGGTTGAGGAATGGGGCGGCCACATTTCATTTTGCTGCCCACCCTTTATGCCCTCACATCAGCCCCTTAACCTGGTTCAATGAGTCAATTACATTTTCTGAAAGGATTGTTGGCAACAATGCAGACAATCAGCAATTACATATTAAATCTGCAGCTCTTAAAATAACCTTAGCAGCTCCACTTAAATTTTCATTCATTCAAGAAATATGTAACGCTCATCTACCATATCCCAGATACTCTACTATCTTGGGGGTTGTATTGGTCGAGGTAAAACCACAGATAACAGAAACCATATCAGCAGTTTAAGCAGAGAGTGATTTAAAGCAGAATTTAGATGCTCTATATAAAAACAAACGTTGGAAAGTCAGGAGGAGAAACTTCCATGCTGAGCAAGGCAGCGATGAAAGTTTGCTGCTCAGATGTCTTTGTGAGAAAGAACCTGCTCGGAGAAATCTAGTTAGCCAACATTCTCCAGGGGCCACTTTCAAGGTCCACAGACAAGGCCACACATCCCACAGTGTCCTCCCAGCCTCTGACTAAGCTCAGCAGGTGTTCTAGATCATGCTATTCCCCCCCAGTGCTGGGTACCTCTGATGAGCAGTCTTTGCTCCAGGCCGCCCCATCAGCCTGGCCATGATTTCCTCAAAGCTATGCTGTAGTCTAAAATTTTTCCTACCCTTTCCTACCCTTCCATCTAGATCTCAGAACATCACCATGGTCTGAAGCTCTCCCTGCCCACTCCTACGGCCTCACTCTGCTTCTTCACAAGTGTTTCACCCAATCAATCTCTTGCACATCTAATTCCATCTGACTCCTGCTTCCCAGACAACCTGAATTAATGCACCAAGCCTCCAGGAACAAAGACCAGAACAACACAACCAAACTGGTCCACCAAAGGAGCCACAGCTGCCACAATCAGGAAATGGGGAATTGTGTAGCTACCATTTCAATGGCCAGATTCAAGGAACATAGTACCTCTAATGCTCTCTGAGCCACCACATCCTGCTTCTCCGTGCCCACAAAGTTTGGGAAAAGACAAGGAGTTCTCTACCTTCGCTGCCATGAAGGAAGGCAGTGGGGGAGCCCATAGGACCACGCTTTCTAAGAAAAAGTAACAGAAGTTTTTTTACAGAAGGCAGAAGTGTGGCCTCTTCCTCATTGTGTTCATATTGGGCATCTCAGGTCAAATGGAACTCTGTGGCCTATGGTCAATGTTCAATATCTGTTATGGTCCTCTAGCTGCTAGAAAGTGTTTCTCTAAGGGAACGATTATCTGGAGAGGATGGCAGAGCTCTGCTCAAAAGCCTAAGGGTCTGCACTAGTATTTATCCATGGGGCCTACCACAGACACTCTCAGAACCTCTGAATGAGTTGCGTCATATGTTTGTCTCCTTATTATTGATTTTAGGATATCTGTGTGCATTCCAAAAATTAAGCCTCTGTCAATTATATAAAATTGAAATTATCTTCTTCCAGGTTGTAGCTTATTATTTCATGTTAATTTCTGTGCCTTTTGATGAACAGAAGTTATTTTTAATGTAGTTGAACTTACTGGTCTTTTCTGTTATGATACATGCTCTTCCTATCTTGTCTTAAAAGCCTTCCAACCCTGAGGGCATAAGGATATTCTCCAATATTTTCTTCTAAAAGTTTTGAACTTTTGCCTTAAGTATGTAAGTCCTCAATCCTTCTAGAATTGATTTTCTTGTGCGGTATGAGTAGTAACCCACTTTTTTCTCTTAAAGAGAGCCAATTTTTCTAGAACGTTCTATTGAGTATTCCATTCTCTACCAATGCTCTGAAATACATCATTTCTATTATATCCTTCAATATGTACACGGGTCTGTTTCTGGAATCTCTTTTCTGTTGTATTGACCTATTTGTCTGCCCATGCACCAATGCCATAGCATCTAAATACTATATGGTGCACAGTAAGTTTTATAGTAGGGTCAATTCACCATCCCATTGTTCAGGTATGTGTTGACCATTCTTGGCTCTTTGCTTCTCAGTTTAAGTTTTAGAGTAAATTTTTCAAGGTTCACAAAAGCTTTTTTTAGGTCTTTTACTGCAGTTGTATTGAATTTGTTGATCAGTTTAGGAGCAAGTTACATCTTAATGATATTGAGTCTTTCTGTTCTTGAAAATGATATGACTTTGGGTGTCTGGGTTGCTCAGTTGGTTTTTGCATCAGCTCAGGTCATGATCCCAAGGTTCTGGGATCAAACCCCATGTGGAGCTCCCTGCTCAGGAAAGAATCTGCTTCTCTCTCTCCCTCTGCCCCTACCTGCCCCATGCTCACTCTCTTTCTCTCTCAAATAAATAAATAAACTCTTAAAAAAAAAAAAAGAAAGAAGGAAGGAAAAAAGTGATATGACTTCATTTTTATGTCTTTAATAAAGTTTTATGATTTTATGACCACAAATGTCCCACATACCTTTAGTGAGATTTATATCTAGGTACCTTTTACTTTGTTAACTTTTGTTATTATAAATGTTAGATGATAAAATTGTGTTTTAACTGTTGGTTGTTGATGCCCAGATATGCATTTGATTTTTGTATAATTTTATATCCCACGACTTTGTGATTCTATTATTAAATCTAATGATTGGTCTATAGATTCATGGGGGTTAAACAATCATATAATTTGAAACTAAATACAATCATCCTATATCCTTTCAAGTTTTTATATTTCTCCTTTCTTTTTCTTGGTCTGTTATACCGGATAAGATATCAAGTACATTGAACAGAAGTGGTGATGGCATACCTTCTTCTCTTCTAAATAGAATGCTTTTATTAATTCCTCATTCAACGTTGTGCTCTTGATCACCTCTTGTCTCAGCTCAGAACTACCCCTTCATACTCTGCTCTGTGATGCCAATGTGGGGCATTTCCCAGACAGTGGCTTCTTTTCTTTTTTCTTTTTTTTTTTTAATTTCTTTACAGTGTTCCAGAATTCATTATTTATGCACCACACCCAGTGCTCCATGCAATACGTGCCCTCCATAATACCCACCACCAGACTCACCCAACCTCCCGCCGCCCCCTCCAAAACCCTCAGATTGATTTTCAGAGTCCACAGTCTTTCATGGTTCATCTCCCCTTCCAATTTCCCCCAACTCCCTTCTCCTCTCCATCTCCCCATGTCCTTTGTGTTATTTCTTACGCTCCACAAATAAGCGAAACCATATGATAATTGACTCTCTCTGCTTAACTTATTTCACTCAGCATAATCTCTTCCAGTCCCGTCCATGTTGATACAAAAGTTGGGTATTCATCCTTTCTGATGGAGGCATAATACTCCATGGTATATATGGACCACATCTTCCTTATCCATTCAACTGTTGAAGGGCATCTTAGTTCTTTCCACAGTTTGGCGACAGTGACCACCACTGCTATGAACATTGGGGTACAGATGTTCCTTCTTTTCACTACATCTGTATCTTTGGGGTAAATACCCAGTAGTGCATTCGCAGGGTCATAGGAAAGCTCTATTTTTAATTTCTTAAGGGATCTCCACCCTGTTTTCCAAAGTGGCTGCACCAACTTGCATTCCCACCAACAGTGGAAGAGGGTTCGCCTTTCTCCACATCCTCTCCAACACACATTGTCTCCTGTCTTGTTAGGTTTGGCCATTCTAACCAGTGTAAGGTGGTATCTCAATGTGGTTTTGATTTGAATCTACCTGATGGCTAGTGATGATGAACATTTTTTTCATGTGTCTGTTAGCCATTCATATATCTTCATTGGAGAAGTGTCTGTTCATGTCTTCTACCCATTTTTTGATGCAATTATCTGTTTTGTGTGTGTTGAATTTGAGGAGTTCTTTTTTTTTTTTTCTAAAGATTTTATCTATTTACCTGACAGACAGAGACCACAAGTAGGCAGAGAGGCAGGCAGAGAGAGAGGGGGAAACAGGCTCCCCGCCGAGCAGAGAGCCCCGATGTGGGGCTCGATCCCAGGACCCCGGGATCACGACCTGAGCTGAAGGCAGAGGCTTTAACCCACTGAGCCACCCAGGTGCCCCTGAGGAGTTCTTTATAGATCTTGGATATCAGCCCTTTGTCTGTAGTGTCATTTGCAAATATCTTCTCCCACTCCATGAGTTGCCTCTTTGTTTTGTTGACTGTTTCCTTTGTTGTGCAGAAGCTTTTGATCTTGATGAAGTCCCAAAAGTTCATTTTCACTTTTGTTTCCTTCGCCTTTGGAGACATATCTTGAAAGAAGTTGCTGTGGCTGATATCGAAGAGGTTACTGCCTATGTTCTCCTCTAGGATTCTGATGGATTCCTGTCTCATGTTGAGGTCTTTTATCCATTTCGAGTTTATCTTTGTGTACGGTGTAAGAGAATGGTCAAGTTTCATTCTTCTACATAGAGCTGTCCAGTTTTCCCAACACCATTTATTGAAGAGACTGTCTTTTTTCCACTGGATATTTTTTCCTGTTTTGTCAAAGATTATTTGACCATAGAGTTGAGGGTCCATATCTGGGCTCTCTACTCTGTTCCACTGGTCTATGTGTCTGTTTTTATGCCAGTACCATGCTTTCTTGGTGATCACAGCTTTGTAGTAAAGCTTGAAATCAGGTAACGTGATGCCGCCAGTTTTATTTTTGTTTTTCAACATTTCCTTAGTGATTCGGGATCTCTTCTGATTCCATACAAATTTTAGGATTGTTTGCTTCAGCTCTTTGAAAAATGCCGGTGGAATTTTGATCGGGATGGCATTGAAACTATAGATTGCTCTAGGCAGTATAGACATTTTAACAATGTTTATTCTTCTGATCCATGAGCATGGAATGGTCTTCCATCTTTTTGTGTCTTCTTCAATTTCTTTCATGAGTGTTCTCTAGTTCCTTGAGTACAGATCCTTTACCTCTTTGGTTAAGTTTATTCCCAGGTATCTTACAGTTCTTGGTGCTATAGTAAATGGAATCGATTCTCTAATATCCCTTTCTATATTTTCATTGTTAGAGTATAAGAAAGCAACTGATTTCTGTATATTGATTTTGTATCCTGCCACATTACTGAATGGCTGTGTGAGCTCTAGTAGTTTGGGGGTGGAGTCTTTTGGGTTTTCCATATAAAGTATCATGTCATCTATGAAGAGAGAAAGTTTGACTTCTTCTTTGCCACTTTGAATACATTTTATTTCTCTTTGTTGTCTGAAATCTGTTACTAGGACTTCTAATACTATGTTGAACAAGAGTGGTGAGAGTGGGCATCCTTGTCGTGTTCCTGATCTCAAAGGGAAGGCTGTGAGCTTTTCCCCATTGAGGATGATATTCGCTGTGGGTTTTTCATAGATAGATTTAATGAAGTTGAGGAATGTTCCCTCTATCCCTACACTTTGAAGCGTTTTAATCAGGAATAGATGCTATATCTTGTCAAATGCTTTTTCTGCATCTATTGAGAGGACCATATGGTTCTTCTATCATCTTTTATTGATTTTTTCTATCACATTGATTGATTTGCAAATGTTGAATCACCCTTGCAACCCAGGGATAAATCCCACCTGATCATGGTGGATAAACTTTTTAATGTACTGTTGGATCCTATTAGCTAGGATCTTGTTGAGAATCTTAGCATCCATATTCATCAGGGATATTGATCTGAAATTTGCCTTTTTGGTAGAGTCTTTGCCTGGTTTGGGGATCAGAGTAACGCTGGCTTCATAAAATGGCTTCATAAAAAGAGTCTAGAAGTTATCCTTCTGCTTCAATTTTTTGAGACAGCTTTGGGAGAATAGGTATTATTTCTTCTTTGAATGTTTGGTAGAATTCCCCAGGGAATCCATCAGGTCCTGGGCTCTTGTTTTTTGGGAAGTTTTTGATCACTGCTTCAATCTCCTTACTAGATATTGGTCTATTCAGGTTGTCAGTTTCTTTCTGATTCAGTTTTAGAAGTTTATAGTTTTCCAGGAATACATCCATTTCATCTAGGTTGCTTAACATATTGGCATATAACTGTTGATAATAATTTCTGATGATTATTTCTATTTCCTTGGTGTTAGTCGTGATCTCTCCCTTTTCATTCATAATTTTATTAATTTGGGTCCTCTTTCTTTTCTTTTGGATTAGTTTGGCCAGTGGTTTATCAATCTTATTGATTCTTTCAAAAAACCAGCTCTAGTTTTGTTAATGTGTTCTACTGTATCTCTAGTTTCTATCTCATTGATCTCTGCTCTAATCTTGATTATTTCCCTTCTTGTGTGTGGAGTTGGCTTAATTTGTTATTGATTCTCCAGTTCTTTAAGGTGTAAAGACAGCTGGTGTATTCTGGATTTTTCAATTTTTTTGAGGGAGGCTTGAATGGCTATGTATTTCCCCCTTGGGACTGTCTTTGCTGTATCCCATAGATTTTGGACAGAAGTGTGTTCATTCTCATTGGTTTCCATGAATTGTTTAAGTTCTTCTTTGATTTCCTGGTTGACCCAAGCATTCTTAAGCAAAGTGGTCTTTAGCTTCCAGGTGTTTGAATTCCTTCCGAACTTTTTCTTGTGGTTGAGCTCCAGTTTCAAAGCATTGTGATCTGAGAATATGCAGGGAATAATCTCAATCTTTTGGTATGGGTTGAGCTCTGATTTGTGACCCAGTATGTGCCAAAGAGCAGCTTCTTGTTAGATTTCACCAGCAAGAGGTACTCATAGGAGATTGTAAGGCAAGCAGAGAGATGCAACTCCTTGTATTCTAGATCTTGCTGACATTCCCCTTACAGCAGCAAACAGCTTCAGATCCTTGGATCTGTTGACACCCAAAGCACCCAGGATGCTCTCTTGGTGGGCAAAGCACTACCTCTGCAACACCATCTCACCAACACCATAAGCTTCATAAAACGAGTTAAAACTACTCCCTTTTTCTGTCCAGGAAAAGTCTGGACACCATTAGTAATGTTCGACTTGAATGTTCCATAGAACGGCAAGTCCTGGCAAAGGAAAGCCATCTGACATGATGTTTCCTTTAAGTGAAGATATTCCACTACTTATTTAATGTTTTGAATCCTTATTATAAGATCATTTAGGTTTTCTACCTTTTCATAAGACTGTTGGGAATTTGTACTTTTCAAAAATGTGTCCATTTTGGCTAATATATACATAGACAAAATGTTATTCATTATATTCTTAAATTTTCTTTTTAATCTCTATATCATCCATGGTGATGCTCTTTTTTTATTCCAAACAATTTCTGTTTGTGCCTTCTTTCCTTTTTTAATTACTCTTCCCAGAGTCTTGTCACTTTTATAAATCTTTACAAAAATATACCTTTTGTCTCTTTTGATATTTTTCTATGGTATCTCTGTTTTCTGTTTCATTAATATATACTATCGCTTCTCGGCCTTTTGGCTAAGATCAAGTGCATTAATATATACTATCTTTCTCTTTCTCTTACAATTCTTTGAAGGAGTTCATTTTGCTACTGTTTTTCTAAAGTCTTAAGTTGAATGCTTTGTTTTTTAATGTTTAGACTTTCTTTTTGTCATGTATGCATATATGACTGTATTTATTTCAAGTATATTAGCTTCATCTTTCAAATTATTTGCTTTATATTATTGTTTAGTGTTTAGTGTTTGTTTTTTAAATATGATTTCTTTTTTAATCCATGAAGTTTTTAGAAATATTTTTAAATTTTTTTTAATATTGTGGGTATGGTGTTCTTTGTCCATTGGATCAAGATTGCCAATTGTGGGGGCACCTGGGTGGCTCGGCTCGTTAAGCATCTGCCTTTGGCTCAGGTCATGATCCCAGGGTCCTGGGATGGAGACCCACATTGGGCTTCCCACTGAGCAGAAAGCCTGCTTCTCTCTCTCTCCCTCTGCTGCTCCCCCTGCTTGTGCTTTCTCTCTCTCTGTCCAGTAAATAAATAAAATCTTAAAAAAAAAATGATTGCTAACAGTTGTTGAAATTTTCTGTATTCTTTCTGGGTTTTTTTTTAATCTGCTTAATTTGTTAATTATTGATATTATCTCCCACTCAATCATCAGATATATCTGGCAGCTCCACTTCTTGTTTTTTTACATCTTTGTCAATTTTTGCTTGTTTTATCTGTTTTAGGTGTGTTCTTAGTGTATACCAGATTAGAATTTCATATCTCCATGATGAATCGAAACTTTATCGTTATGTGACAACCCTCTTCATTTCTAATAAGACTTTTTCTCTTAAAGCCTCTCTTGTCTTACTTAATATTACTACATCATCTTTTCTTGATCCTCTGGACTTGATGAACATTATCATGTCCCTGGCTGGCCCAGCCTCTTTGTTCAGGAGGCCCAAATTACTCTAATACTTTCTTTTCCTTGCTACCACATGATAGCTTCTGAATTATTTTTGGATGGGTTCTCCTTGCAGACAGCCTTTAAATGATCATCTTTGCCACAACGATGATAACATAGCAGATTCCCCCCTCAAAGCATCCATTCAGTTGCTCTATAAGCAGCTCTGTTATGGATGTAGGTATCACTCCTTTATCTCTTTGGCCAAATTATCATTGTCCAATAGCTAGATTGATGAGATTCCATCTCCCCTGAGAATGAGTTTCTAAAAAGAATCTTATACTAATGGTCAGCTTTCATCAATTAAAGCATGCAAATAGCCACTTCAAAATGTCTTAAGTTGGACTAGTATCCTTTTTTCAACTCATTTATCAAGGGCATTATCAACACAAATCTACCAACCTTACTTGAATAAGATGGCTGCCATAACTGAGTAAATGAATGTGTTAGAAAATCTTTTTCCAAAATCTGTTTTGGACATCAAAGTGCTTCTTTTTCATCACGTATCTGTTCATGATGACATGCTATGGGTATAGAAAGTAGCAGAGACAACACAATAAAGAAGGGGAAAGAATTTTTTTTTTAAAGATTGATTTATTTATTTGCAAGAGAGAGAGCAAGCATGAGCAAGGGAGGGGCAGAAGGAGAGGGGGAGAGAGAGAGAATCTCAAGCAGACTGCCCGCTGCCAGGGAGCCCAAAGTGAAGCTCAGTCTCAGTCCTGAGATCATGACCTGAGTCAAAACCAAGTATCAGATGCTCAACCAACTGAGCCACTCAGGTGCCTCAGGAAAGTATGTTTTGAAACAAAGTCTCAGTTCAGTTATTTGGCAGCCGTATGACCTTGGGCATGTCAATTAATCTCCCTTGCACCAGACTTTTTCATCTATAAAGTGGGAATAAGAGGATCTGCCACAAATTGTTTGTGTGAGAACTAAATTAAGTCTTAAAAAAAAATAGGCACTTGATAAGTAAATGTTCTCTTCATATTTCCTCCCAATCTAGGGGAAAGATCCTTCTTGAAAGCCATAATACAGTTGAGTTGATATCTGTGAAAGAAAAATCCAGAATTTTTTTTGAAGGATCAGTCTTCCAACAATGGACCAGCTCTACCCTTTGCCTGTCTTTACTGAATGAAGTCCAGGATCTGCCTAAGCAAAACAGAATTCAGTTAAGTCTAGCAAAGTCTTACCATGTCCACAGGACAGAACTATAAACAAATTTCCCTGAAATTTGTATCCCCAGTTTTAAGTAATAAAAAAAAAAAAAAAACCTTTACTAGTATTCCTCAGTATCAAATAAACTCCATTTTGAAATGCTAAAGCTAAAAAATTAATAACAATTATATAGTCTGGAATCTCGGAGGCTTTTTAAGCTAGAATTCTGAAGATGTCAGAGAGCAGACCTACTGGCCAACTGTGATACTACAGCCCAGTGGGTCATTAAAGTGAAATGGATGGTGTGGCCGTGAAAACTCCCCTGTCTTAGAAGCAGGCATACATTCATAGGGAGGGAGCAATCCTCCCTCCCACCTCTCAGCCACCCCTACCCCCTATTTACCAGCCCCTGCCAATTTGCCTCCTAAACAGCTCTCAGGGTCTCAGGGTCTTGATCCCCATGTTCACCAACCCAGTATAGGCCACCATCTGTTATTGCCTGAATTCTAAGAACAGCCTCCTGAGTAATTTCCCAGATTCCAGTCTATTCATCATAGAGCAGCCAGGTGGTCGTTTTGGTGCAGCACCATCGTGATCACCTCTCTTGCTGCCAAGGAGGTTCTTATTAAAGATGTTAATTTTTTAACTACAGAATTGATAGATTCTTCTCTCTGCTATGGTGTCCTTCTTCCCTCCCAGCATCATCTCTAGACAAAAGCTTTCTCCACCTTGAATGTCACCCAGTTTCTCTGCACACACCTTGCCCTATCTTGTTCTTACCTCCATATCCTCATGCTGCTGTTCCCTTTGCCCGGAACCTCTTCTCCATCCACTCACCTAACTCACCCTTCAAGTTCACCTTAGCTGTCATTTCCCTGAGAAGGTTTTTCTGGCCTCTCTAGATTGGATTTGGTCCCCTTGCTCTAAATTGGTACAGTGAGTGTTATTCCCTTATCAAAGCTGTGGTTTAACTGTCTACTACCCTCTCTAGACTCTAAGCTTTGTGAAGACAAGAATACATGACTGATTTGTTCATCCTTGTAACTTCACATGGCACAGTGCCTCCATAGAAACGTAATAAATATTTGTTAAAGTAGTGAATTGAAATCCAGTGTATTTTCAACTGAACCATTTGAAATTGCCTTTTTGAGGTCAAAACTGTCAAAATATTGACAATTACATATGTTCAACCTAATAGATGCTGCCTGTTTGGAAGGAGAGAGGAGACTTAACAAGTAAAATACATTTCCAAATAATCAATAAATGTCTTTTTAAAAATATAAACTTAATTTTCACTGAAATCCGTTATCCTGGTCACATACACAATTAGAAACCCATGAATTCAGGAAGTGGTCTTCAAAAGGAAAACCAAAGACCTGTGCTAGCTCTTAAAAACACAGTAGACTACCAAAACCTTGGTGAGTATTTTGGTTAATAAGTAACTTCCTGACCTGATCGTGTCAAAGTACTGATCATAACAGGACCATGCGTGCATGGGAGTTATATCAAGCATATTTCCGTTCTGTCAAATATCACCGCAGCTTTACTTTATCCATCATTCAACACTTGCCCCAAGTAGACATCACCACCCGTGGTGTCCAGCCCCAGAACTGCTGCCTTCATTTGAACAGGCAATTCCAAAGAAGCAAGCTGCTAGTTAAATAAATACATCTGTGCTTCCTCTGGAATCCACTCATACTTTCAAATAAACATACTCAGTGGGATAGAGCAGGAGAGTGGACTCCAGCACAAAAGGAAATCTGTCAAGCAGATGTTGCTTTTGTGCAGTTGACTATTCCTTAAAAGCTTCGTGTAAGACTAACATAAGGCAGGGGGCCAGGGCAGAGGGGTAATTTTCTTTAGCCTGTTTATTGCTTTCTCTACTTTTATATGCAGAGATAGCCTGGTTCAATTTCCAGGTGCAATGGATTCTTCACAAACATTCAGTGATCTGGATACTTTTATGCATTACACAGCCTGTATTAAAGATTCCGTACAGAATTATTTGTTCTTGCCAAAATACACTATACCTTCTACTTCTCTTTATTACTGTTCTGGCTGAAAATGGTCTTTCTTACTTAACCTCTGTTCCTTGTGTCTTACTGGTTCCAAAATAATTATGTTTTTTGCTATAACTTCTCCCATTATCTTCTCGGTCAGACATGATTGGAGGCAGAGAATTTAGGAAAATCTATTCACCTGTGGTTTTGTTTTCATTTGAGGATGACATTTTTAAATGTAATTTTAAATTCAGTACTTTCATTTTTCCTTACTTTGAAAAACTTTTTTCTCGAGATAAAAAGTGGAAAACTGAAAATTAACATGTCACTGAATATGAAACTAAAGTTCCACAAAGATCTTGATTCTCTTCCTCCAGTTGTCTTTCTTGATGTGAGTAGACGGTCTATAAGATGGGAGAAATTCATCTTGTTTTTGACGTATTGATGTATAATAAGTACTTTAGAAATGGGCATGGGTCATGCCATAAATCACAATGTACAGTTGAAGAATATGGTGATTTTGGTATAAATACTGATTCCCTCAACTATAGAAATACAACTTCAGGGTAGTGAGAAGAGACGTTGATTCGAGTCAGAAAACCTGGGTCCAAGTCCTTAACGCTGTTTGCCTGCTGCTTGGCTTTGGGCAAATCTTTTAAACTCTTTAACCACATGTTCCTCCTCATGGCAGTGTAAGGATTGGGGTGATCAGTGATGCTGTGTGGAAATGGAATGTAATAAATGTCACATTCTTCCTTTTCCTAAATCAAATTAAATCTGACCCTCTCCCTACTGGACACTATTGGTGGACTGCCTAACACCCACCCCAGGGCTCTCCCTTCCTGGCCTGATTTCTTCCAGATGTCCACCCTTCTCAATCCCAGCCCAGGTGAGTGAATCCTAAGTGGTCCTAATGAAACACCTTGCCCATAAATAGACTGGGAATGGTCATAGAGTGAAATTCATAAAGGAAGCTGGGAAACTACTGGAAAACATCTCCTCCATCTTTAAAAGAGACGCAGAAAGAGATGATCTCTTCTCCATTGGGTATAGGCATGTCTAGATGTGAAACCAGGGTAGCGACTGGCAACCATGAGGTAAAACAATCTGAAGACATGACCAATGAGTTGAAGATGGCAGAGAAAAAAGAGAAGAACCTGGATCATTTTTGATCCAGAGAGCTAATAAATTTAGCCACCCTGCTTTAACACTTAATGTTGTCTACAATAATAAAGTTCCTTGTGATTTCTCCAGCTGAATCCAAGTTTTTGTTTTCAGTAGCTAAAAGCATCCTAACTGTTACATACTCCAGTATTCCAAGTTTGACCAGAAGTCCAATACTAGTTATTTTTAAGAATTCTTTACCTGTTGGATCAGATAAGAACCCTGGGGCCTTTCAAGGCCTCATAGAACAGGAGTTTATGGTGGTTGTCACTGCTGCTACTCCTTCCACAGTCCCTGAGATCCATTCAAAAATGGCCAGCTCTACTGAGTCTCCCTCCTTCTGTATAAGTTTGGCCAAAAAGATGATAACTGAGGTTCCCAAGGCCTCACCCCAAAAAAGGAACCTGAATAACCATCCCAACTGTGTTGGGCAAAATTTTGACTCTCATGATCTTCAAGCCATGGTGTTACACCTGTGTATGTTGCATTACATGGTAAGAGGTACTTTACAGATGGAGTTAAAGTAACAGACTTTAAAATAAGGCAATTATCCTGGATTACTAAGTAGGCCCAAATAACCACATAAGCCTTTAAGAGTAGAAGAGGAAGGCAGAAATGTTCATCAAGGAGAGGAAGCTGAAGAAAAGGCAGGAGAGATTCAAAGTGTGAGAGGGACTCAACCTGTCATTGCTGGCTTTGAAGATGAAGGTAGGGAACCATGAGCCAAGGAACACAGGCAACCTCTAAAAGCTAATGGCCCTCAGCTGATAGACAGGAGGAAGCAGGGAGCTCGGTCCTACAACCACAGGGAAATGAATTCTGCCAACAACCTGAATGACAAGGAACAGATTGTCCCCCAGAGACTCCAGAAAGGAAAGCAGCCCTGCCAACACCTTGATTTTAACTTAAAAGACAGGAGAGACCACCTACTTTTGGCATAGATAATAAATTTGTATTGTTTTAAGTCTCTACATTTGTGATAATAGAACTAATACACCACATGAGGTTCTGCCACACCAGCTCCAAAAGGCTCACCCTTCAGAATCCCCAGCCCTCCGTTGCTTTTCACACTTTTGGAAGATCAAACTACATGTATGGTGAGAAAGCCATTCTCCTCCATTATTCTTAAACCATAAAACCCCAACTGCCACTACAGTCACAAATAATCATGTACTCACACACCCATATATTCGTAGAAACACACAATCCCTCATTCTCTCTCTCAGTCTCTCTCTTTCTCTGTCTCTCTCATTCTTTCTCTCTCTCACCTTCCACACCCAAAACGTAGTGACAGAATGGTCTTCTCTCTGCCAGATAAATCTCTTCCCTCCATAACACATCCAAACATTAAAACTACTAACTCTTCACCTGGAAACTAAGAGAGAAACAAAAACATAACAACAACAACAAAAAAAAAATCAGCCACATTTTTCTGAATTAACCATGGAAATATCATTCTTGGTATTCTGTAGATATTGACATTAAAGGTCCTATTAAATTATGCTTCTTCATAAGGAAACCAGAAATACTGTCAGGAAACCCCTTCTGTGCAAATAATCATTTATCTCTCTTCAGATTCAGAGAAATAGTTAGAGCCAATAAGAATGTTAGCTTTAACTGTGAATAAACAAGATAAACTCTTATATCCAAGGTAGTTTTCACTGTTTTTCCCCTATTCCTTCCTGCTCAAAAACCAAGCAAAAATTCCATACAAACAATACAACCCTGACTGCCTTTGGGTATTTTCTGATGTTGTCTACCACATTTTCACAAGCATGGTGGGCTTTACGTTAGCCTGCTAACATACAACATTCAAAATAAGTTAGCCCATTGGTTGCATTTTAGTGACTGTTACAGTTTTCACATTTTTCTGCATGTAACTGAGCCAGTCTTCTTTCTGATAGTGAAAACTACAATCACCAGTTGATTTCTGTTCATGTACATGTGTAGGCATATGTACATATATATAGTGGTTATTATATATAGTATTGCTTTTGTGTCTATACTAATTTTAACATATGAACATACAATGTACTTACATGGTTCTTTGTGAGTAAATATTATCTACATATAGCATATACTTCTTTTTTAGGCATTACTTGTGTTTCCCCAAGCTTGGTCTATGGGGTGAAAATGAGATTACATTAACAATGAACAGGAATGCTCTGATTTTTTCACTTCGCACACTATCATGGCCCATCCAGCTCACCTCAGGTTCTCTCCCATTATTTTCAGGAGCCAGCAGCCATCCTGTGTGTGCTCAGGAGCTCAGCCCTCTCAGTGACCTCTGCTACTGAGACCTCCAGGGACTATATGGAACTATATGCCTGACTCCCTATGTGACAACAAGCAGAGCGAGATTTGAAGATGCAACACTGCTGGCTTTGAAGATGGAGGAAGAGACCACAAAGAAATGAACTTAGCATCTAGAAGTGAGAAAAGACAAGGAAATGCATTCTCTCCCAGCACCTCCAGAAGGAACAGAGCCTTATTAACACCTTGATTTTAGTCCAATGAAAGCCATTTGGAACTTCCAACCTTCAGAACAATAAGATAATAAATTTGTGTTATTTTATGAGACTGACACACTGCCTACTGCACTAAGAAGGCACTTAAATCTGTGTTATTTTAGACCACTAAACTTCTAATCATTTGTTATAGCAGCAATAAGAAACTAATATTCCTTATAACCTCGGTTAGTCCCACATTCTTAGTGTCTTCCCCCTGAGACTCCCCCTGTAAAACTTCAGTTTAGAGACACGGATCACACATATTGACACATACTGTGTCTTTTAGGATGCCTTTGCCAACAAGCATTAGAAAACTCGACTCAAAACAGCTTATACAATGAGGGAAAGATATAACCTTACATAACAAGAAGTCTCAAAGTAAAGTAGCTTCAGTGTTGATTAATTTAACTCACAATGATGTCATCAAAGACCCCCATTCTTCCCATGTTATTTCTTTGACATCCCTGATATGTTAGCTTTGTTGCCAAACTAGTTCCTTTCCTGGATAGAAGACAATTGCCATTCCAAACATGACAACATCCAGCAGAAATGAAATCTTTCTCATTAACCCTCTAGAGGACTTTCCCTTGTATCTCGTTGGCTAAAATTTGGTTACATAACCCTTCTTAATCCAACTGCCAGCAAGTAATACTACCACAATTCCTGTGATCAGGATTTACCACTCAACATATGAAGGAGGAAAGAACTCAAGAAAAACTGGGTTGTAGGGGCAAATAAGACAGGGATTGTGGTTATTGTCTAGGCATTGATAGTGTCTACCAGATATATGGTATCTCATTCAGTTCTCACAACCATGTGAGGCCCACATCTATCTATAGAAGGAAAAGTCAATACACTGAGAGATTAAGGGATTTGCCTAAGGCCACACAGCTCACATGCCTAGAACTAGGATATGATTCCAGATGGGTCAGAGCTCAGAGCTTCAGACTGCTGTAAAGGCACTACTTGATTTCCCCTCTGTGGGAGGATGTGGTCTGGCCACTGAAATAAACACCTCCTCATTTGGGACTTACAGTCTAAGAGTGCAAAGAGAGATGTATGGAAAATAAGGCTTCATTTGAAGTTGGACTCAACATTGTAAGAACAACATTACCATATGGGTTCAGATGATAACACAAGAGACACACCTGCCATTGGGACAGCCACAACCTGAAGAAGACCTGCCTTGAATTTAGAAGTCCATCAGAGCAGTTAATGACATAGGTACCAATAGAACTGACTTCAAAATAAAAAACGTTCATGTAGGTTTCACTCTGGAGCCAAGCTGGCAGTGTCCTCTCTTCTTTTCTAGCCAAAGCTAGGTGGGCAAAGCTGGGACTGGCTAGGCACAACCTCCTGGAGACTTCTACGAGCTAGAAGACAGTAGCGGTGAAGGTTAAGCACAGAGACCATGGAACTTAACAGGAGTCCAAACCCTGGCTGTTCCACTAGCTGAATGACTCTGGGTGAAACACCTAGGCTTCTCGTGCCCTATATGTAAAATGCGGATGGCACCAGCAAGGACAGTACAGGCCTATGGGCCCTGTCAGCTAGCTGAAATACAAGCATGGCTTCCCCACCAAGCATGGGTCAAGGTCATGCGAGAAAATAAAAGAATTCCAGTACCAAACAGAATCAGGAAAATAAGGTTCAGGTGAGGAAGCACCACAGCGATGATCAGAGGAAGGCCACAACCTCAGGAAGTTCAAATTGGGCCTGAGAGCTTGGTTCATAGTGACAGAACTGTCATAACCATTTCCAAATCTGCGGCCTTTCTAGTTACACTGACCAGTCATTATAAACAACCAGAACAGACCTGTAGAGGTAGCAGGACCAAAAGACATTATCTCCTGATAGCAATTTCATGTGTAGCAGAGTTGCAAGGAAACTTGCACTATCCTTATAAATCCCCCCAAGAATGAAGCTTTATTATTTTCTCATTAAGCTCTCTCTTACAAGTCCCCTGCTCCCTTTGCAAGCAGAAAGAGGAAACTAGAAATTTTAGTTCAATCCTGCCATCTCAGGCCAATCCCAAAATCTGAAGACTCCTTAGATGATTTGTTCAGTCTTTAGAGGAAATGTTCAGTCGTTCAGATGTATTTGCTTCTTCTCTTCCCCAAAATGATGGCTCAAGGAAGGAAGTGGGTCTTCAGTTCCTCATAGTGCTACCTGCTGCAAAATGCCTGGACTGGCCTTATTCCTGGACCAGTAACCTTTGAGGAACCATCAACATCAGGAAGGACGCTAGTGTTTCCTACAGAAGCCCATGTCTGGGTTGAGATGAATCAGCCCCTTGCAGCTCCACAATGGCCTGGTGGTTCTCCCTGGCTGACTCTCTTGAGCTCTGATGCATCCTTCTTTTGGTCGCTTTATGGCCCAAAGGGGTCACCTTCCTCTTGCCATGCCAGATCTCAAGGCAGGCCCCGTGGCTCTCATTCAGTTCTCGTCCCTAACCTCCTTGGGCTGCTGGGACACTTCTAGGTCTCCTCCACACCATATAAATTGGTACAGGAATTGCCCGGAGGAAGAGGAGAATCCAGTCACCTTCCAGAGTTCCATATCTACAATGAAACAAAACCCCTCTCCTTAAAGATCTTATCCAACACACCCACCCCCCTCCCTAGTGTCTCTGAAGCCGCTCTTTCTTCTCACTTCCCCCCACCCAGAAGGAGCAGATTTTCACTTACTTTCCTTTCATCTCTTGCTGGGACTTGCCCATAGTCTGTCAATCCTTCTCCTGCTGCTGGATTCCAGGCTCATGGCTAAGTCTGGCTAGGGAGTGGAATTCAGGAGAGAAAAAGATCATCTTACCAATAACATGAGCTAAATGTGAAGTTTTGTCGTAAATATGAAGCTCATTACTCTGAGAAGAAAAGATCTCTACCAAATTCTCAAAGACCCTTAAAAAAAAGTAAAGAATGATTTGAGGGTGTCCTTGTATAAAGTCAATGCAGATGGCATTTGAATTTGTACATAATTGGGATGCATAAGTATATCTATAGCAACAAGGTGTGCAAAACTTGTGATTCCCCAGACTTTGACCACAGGAGAACAGGATGTGACTGTTATGCTAATGAGCTCATTAATATCATGAATACAATTAACAAATGAGGTTGATTATCACTGGCAAGCATTCATTACAAAGAGATAAGATGCTGTGTTCCAACTACACAAGTAACTATTTTGCTGCATTTGTCCAGAAGCTCTCTTTTCATCTCTGCTCATTTATTACCACTAAATGGATAAATGCCTGAGAATGTGGGTTCAGCTCATTACTTATATATATTACCTTGATTATAATTTGACCTCATGCACATTTCAGTTAGAAGAACCCTACAAAATATCACTTCTATTTATAACACAGCCTCATCTGCCAACTCTACAGAGAAATAACATCCTAATTGGAAAGAATAAAAGGTTACCTTTGCATGTAAACTGCACATTCATTTAGTCATCGATTTTATTTCTTTCTAATTATCAGTGGCTGTGCATCTCCTGGTAGCTTGGATATAGTTGTTTTCCCTCCTAATAACTCCTGAGAAACAGAAACCCAAATAATCAGATCAGTAGATTGGAAAGCTGTGGTTTTAATATACAGTTTACTGGGGCTATCAAAAATTAAGAAATATTCAGGAGTCAAACTTTGACTTCCTCAAGACTGTGGTTCTAAGGCCAAAGGCTTATTTTTACATGACACTGCCTGTGTCATAGGACAAGTATCCTCTGTGCGATTTAAGGTAAGATAATATTCTTGCCAGCACACCTGAAATTAAACATACATCTTGTCACTGGCAATCTTTCTTGTTTCCATCCACAAGAAGTGAAGGCATGGTTCCCAGTTTTGAGTTTTAAACTCTCTGAAGGGAAGGATGAAGCTGATTCCATCAGGAACCATCCTAGTCACCAGTCTCAGCACCAATGACACACACAGCCACCTGACACCCCAGCCCATCTCACTTTGCCTTTTATTCCCTGAGCCACCCCTACATGAGTCTGCTCTGGCTGCCTTAACAAAACACCATTGACTGAGTGGTTCAAACAACAGATGTTGATTTTTCTCCCAGCTCTGGAGGCTGGAAGTCCAAGATCAGGGTACCAGCATGATCAGGTTCTAGTGAGAGCTCTCTCCCTAGGCCGCCTAGGTAGATGGCGGCCTTCTCACTACGTCCTCACGTGGTGGAAGGAGGGCTCTGATGTCCCTTCCTCTTCTTACAAGAGCACCAGTTCCCACCCTTACAAACTCATTCAACCCCAATCACCTCCTTAAAGGCACTATCTCTAATACAGTCATGTGAGGTATTGGGGCTTCAACATTCAGTTGGAGGCCTGGGGGGCTCATAGTTCAGGACATACCACCCCTGGCCCTGAAACACTGATGTGCTTATTTGACATAACATACTACCGTTCCTCCAAAAAAAATGTTGAGAAAGATGTGTGGGTGACTGGCAGGTGGCAAGGCTCATTGAACTCACCAAGCTCTATCATTTGTTGCCATTTGGCCCCTGAAATAGCTTCTCCAGGTGTTGTCTTGCAGAAACCAAGGCAGAAATTCTGCAGGGAGGTGGTAAGGGTCAATGGGGTATGGAAGGAGTTGTTGAGCCAGAGAGATGGCTATGGTTATCTGAGCAAAGAGTGGTTCTGATTGTGGAAGGCTGGACACAGGGCTGGCCTGCAGAGTGGACTATCACAGCAGCATAAGAGTTGAGAAGCACTGGGCACGCCCATTAAAAATACCTGTCTCTGGGTCCCTGGGTGGCTCAGTCAGTTAAGTGTTTGCCTTTGGCTCAGGTCATGATCTCAGGGTCCTGGGATCAAGCCCTGCTTCAGGCTCCTTGCTCAGTGGGGAGTCTGCTTCTCCCTCTCCTTCTGCCCCTCCCCATCATTCATGCTCTCTCTAGCTCTCTCTCTCTCTCTCAAATAAATAAAATCTTTAAATAAATAAATAAAATAAAAATACCTCCCCCATTGACTGGCTGGCTGAGACTGAAACTTTATCATCAGAGATGCATTCCAGTGAGTTAAGGAAAAGAGGGTCAGTGTAGTTGTCAGCTAATAGAAAGTGGAGGGAGAAGGAGAGACCATTTCTTAACAATTTTTCCTAGATTGTAAGAGCCTCAAGGGAAAGAACAGCATTTTGGTCACTTTTGAATCCCCACTGCACGTACCATGGAGACTTGTACACAAGTGCACGCTCAGTAAGTGCGCCTTGATTGCCCAACTATTGTCCAAAGACTGGATTCCTTTCCTTTCCTCACGCCAAATGATGAGCACAACCCATTCTCTATGGCCATCTACATCACCAAGTGCATTTTTCACTCCCTGAGCCCAGCAGAAGTACGGATGCCACTCCAGGGCAAGTAATAAAACAACCCAAACAGTCCCATACGAATATGCCCCCCATCCCAGGCTTCTCCCCACTCTGTGAAGATGAATACACACTAGTTTCTATTTATGGCAGATACATACTGGGAATCAGAACTGGCCATAATAAAATCACAACCCATGTGCCATTCACCTCGCAAATATATTTATTCTTTAGCATTCCGACCATTGATTCATTTACTATGTTTTCTGGTTGTTGTGATATCAAACAGCTAAATTTCCTGCCTTCTTCGGCTCACAGTATTGAAAGTATTTCTGTTTTGAAATTGCATCTCTTAACTAGAGAAATTGTCACTAAAAGAATGAATAAGTTACCAGTGTCAGAAAAAGGTCTTGCCCCTGATACACAGACTTGGAGTGTCACCTGATGGAGAGATGGGGCAACAGGGGAAAGATGCCAGGCCACAGTCAAGGGGAGGAGGAGCCTGGTGATTTGTACCCCATACAGCTCAGACCAGTGGGCTTTTCTCTAAATACCAATGTATCTGCTTCCTGACCCAACCACGGCATATCTGGTCATAAGGAAGAAATAGAATCCCCCTCAAATTAGCTCAAGAAAAAGGATTCTGTTCAAGAGACATCTCTCTTGTGGAACTGATGTGAAAGAAGGGCAAAAATAAAAACAGACTTCAGAGGACAAAACTAGAGCTTGCCTGAGACCCTCCACAGCAGGAAGGACCTTAGTCATAGTTAATGTAGCTGGACTCATAATTTCCTCTATCTCTGTGGCTTATCCCTTGTTACACAAAGTGTGGCCCCAAAACAAACAACATTGCATCCCCAGGGAACTTGTGAGAATGCAGAGTCTCTGGCCCCACCCCAGAACCTGTTGATTCAGGATCTGCATTTTCACAAGATCTTCCGATGATGGCAGAGAAGAGGGTTGGTGGGGGAAGAGAGGTAGAAAAGGAAAGGAGACAATACAACAGGCTAGCTGCTTGGCAATGGACTGGCCATGCCTGAAGCAAGAGGCCACCCTTGATTGAATTGTGGTAGGAGTGGATAAACCAAAGGCCATGGGCATAAAGAGAAGTACTGCAGACAAATCGGCTTCATTGCACAATTGAAATGTGTTTCCCAGTTTTTGAGCCCGAGTCCATTTTGAATGTTTAGCTCCCCAAAGAGCCCATGTGGTGGGCTGATTGTTACCATCTTTACGCCCGTCTCCTGAAATTAGGCATCCTTATTTCTCAGGTGACAAGAAATGTCAAGTGTCATTAGTGGAGTGAATGTTTGGCCCTTTATAAGTAATTTTGTCACAGCTGGGAAATGGATTCAATGCTCATATAAAACCAAAAAGAAAACGGAGCTCCTTAAAATTCTTACCAGTTTAGTGATCCAGTAATGAGCTCTCAAAACCTCTTTTCTTCTCTATAGTCTGAATCCTTCCAAAGCAGTATCTTCACAGAGGCTTTCATCATGGGTAGTGGTTTCCATACCTGGAGGTATAGAACAGAGCTGTATGTCATTTTCTCCTCAGGGTTTAAACCTAACTTGAGGAGGCAAGCCTGTGGATACCTAATTAATAGACTTTTTTTTTTTTTATAATCCTGTGTACCTGGCATTTTTCTGATTAAATTTCCAAGCCGATTAAATATGAGACTAAAAAAATAAAATTAACAAGCATTGTTGTCCTGCCTTGTAGGGCAGAAAACTGGCTTGGGAGATCCCCAAGCAAGCCCTGGGTTGGGAGACATGCCAAAAAAGAGAGGAAGGCTTTGGGCACAAGGGTCAGAAGAAGGATAGGCACACTTATTCTCTCTCCTTTCCTCTCTCCCTCATACAAAGACCAATCTTTCCATGCTATAGTTTTCAGCACACAGAAATTTATTTCTTATCAACTAAGCCAAAAATACAGAAACCCCTCCCAAATCAGTCTCAAGATTTCTATTCTGAAATTTACTGGGTCCTGCCAATCAACACACATTCCGTGGGTCCTGCTCTCAGGTGCCAGCCAGCCCTGAGCTCCTGGGGATCCTGGCCTGAGGACACTTCCTTGTTAAAAGAGACTTTGGCACTATATTGAACAAACAGTGGTGAGAGTGGACATCCCTGCTATGCTCCTGATCTCAAAGGGAAGGTTGTCAGCTTTTCCCCATTGAGGATGATATTTGCTGGTTTTTCATAGATAGATTTAATGAAGTTGAGGAATGTTCCCTCTATCCCTACACTTTGAAGTGTTTTAATCAGGAACAGATGCTATATCTTGTCAAATGCTTTTTCTGAGTCAATTGAGAGGAGCATGTGGTTCTTCTCTCTTCTCTTATTGATTTGTACTATCACATTGATTGATTTGTGAATGTTGAACCACACTTGTAACCCTGGGATAAATCACACCTGGTCATGGTGGATAATCTTTTCAATGTACTGCTGGATCCCATTAGCTAGGATCTTGTTGAGAACCTTAGCATCTATATTCATCAAGGATATTGGTCTGAAATTTGCCTTTTTGGTAGGGTCTTTGCCTGGTTTGGGGATCAGGGTAATGCTGGCTTCATAGAAATAGTCTGAAAGTTTTCCTTCTGTTTCTATTTTTTGAAACAGCTTCAGGAGAATAGGTATTATTTCTTCTTTGAATGTTTGGTAGAATTCCCCAGGGAATCCATCAGGTCCTGGGCTCTTGTTTTTTGGGAGGTTTTTGATCACTGCTTCAATCTCGTTACTAGATATTGGTCTATTCAGGTTGTCAGTTTCTTCCTGATTCAGTTTGGGAAGTTTATAGTTTCCCAGGAATGCATCCATTTCATCTAGGTTGCTTAACATATTGGCATACTGTTGATAATAATTTCTGATGATTATTTCTATTTCCTTGGTGTTAGTCGTGATCTCTCCCTTTTCATTCATAATTTTATTAATTTGGGTCCTCTTTCTTTTCTTTTGGATTAGTTTGGCCAGTGGTTTATCAATCTTATTGATTCTTTCAAAAACCCAGCTTCTAGTTTTGTTGATGTGTTCTACTGTATCTCTGGATTCTATCTCATTGATCTCTGCTCTAATCTTGATTATTTCCCTTCTTGTGTGTGGAGTTGGCTTAATTTGTTGTTGATTCTCCAGTTCTTTAAGGTGTAAAGACAGCTGGTGTATTCTGGATTTTTCAATTTTTTTGAGTGAGGTTTGAATGGCTATGTATTTCCCCCTTGGGACTGTCTTTGCTGTATCCCATAGGTTTTTGGACTGATGTGTCTTCATTCTCATTGGTTTCCATGAATTGTTTAAGTTCTTCTTTGATTTCCTGGTTAATCCAAATATCTTTTTTTTTTAAGAGTTTTATTTATTTATTTGACAGACAGAGATCACAAGTAGGCAGAGAGGCAGGCAGAGAGAGAGGAGGAAGCAGGCTCCCCGCTGAACAGAAAGTGCAATGTGGGGCCCGATCCCAGGACCCTGGGACCATAACCCGAGCTGAAGGCAGAGGCTTTAACCCACTGAGTCACCCAGGTGCCCCTAATCCAAATATTCTTAAGCAAGATGGTCTTTAGCTTCCAAGTGTTTGAATTCCTTCCAATCTTTTTCTTGTGGTTGAGTTCCAGTTTCAAAACACTGTGGTCTGAGAATATGCAGGGAATAATCTCAATATTTTGGTATTGGTGGAGCCCTGATTTGTGACTCAGTATGCAGTCTATTCTGGAGAAAGCTCCATGTGCACTCAAGGAGAATAAGTGTTCTGTTTTTTTAGGGTGGAATATTCTGTATATATCTATGAGGTCCATCTGGTCCAATGTGCCATTTAATGTCCTTGTCTCTTTATTGATTTTCTGCTTGGATGATCTGTCTATTACTGAGAATGGCATGTTAAGATCCCCTACTATTAATGTATTCTTATCAATGTGAAGTCCTAGCAACAGCAATCAAACAAGAAAAAGAAATAAAAGGTATTCAGATTGGCAAAGAATAAGTCAAATATGCTCTCTTTGCAGATGATGTGATACTTTATATGGAAAACCCAAAAGACTCCACCCCCAAACTACTAGAACTCACACAGCAGTTCAGTAACATGGCAGGATACAAAATCAATATACAGAAATCAGTTGCTTTCTTATACACTAACAAGGAAAATATAGAAAGAGAAATTAGAGAATCGATTCCATTTACTATAGCACCAAGAACATATGATACCTGGGAATAAACCTAACCAAAGAGGTAAAGGATCTGTACTCAAGGAACTACAGAATAATCATGAAAGAAATTGAAGAAGACACAAAAAGATGGAAGAACATTCCATGCTCACGGATCAGAAGAATAAACATTGTTAAAATGTCTATAGTTTCAATGCCATCCCGATCAAAATTCCACCAGCATTTTTCAAAGTATGGGAACAAACAATCCTAAAATTTGTATGGAACCAGAAAAGTCCCTGAATTGCTAAGGAAATGTTGAGAAAGAAAAACAAAACTGGGGGCATCCCGTTGCCTGATTTCAAGCTTTACTACAAAGCTGTGATCACCAAGAAAGCATGGTACTGGCACAAAAACAGACACATAGACCAGTGGAACAGAGTAGAGAGCCCAGATATGGACCCTCAACTCTATGGTCAAATAATCTTCAACAAAGCAGGAAAAAATATCCAGTGGAAAAAAGACAGTCTCTTCAATAAATGGTGCTGGGAAAATTGGACAGCTATGTGTAGAAGAATGAAACTTGACCATTCTCTTAAACCATACACAAAGATAAACTTGAAATGGATAAAAGACCTCAACATGAGGCAGGAATCTATCAAAATCCTAGAGGGGAACATAGGCAGTAACCTCTTCGAGATCGGCCACAGCAACTTCTTTCAAGATAGATCTCCAAAGGCAAAGGCAATAAAAGCGAAAATGAACTTTTGGGACTTCATCAAGATCAAAAGTTTCTGCACAGCAAAGGAAACAGTCAACAAAACAAAGAGGCAACCCACGGAATGGGAGAAGATATTCGCAAATGACACCACAGACAAAGGGCTGATATGCAAGATCTATAAAGAACTCCTCAAACTTGACACACACAAAACAGATAATCACATCAAAAAATGGGCAGAAGACATGAACAGACACTTCTCCAAAGAAGACATACAAATGGCTAACAGACACATGAAAAACTGTTCATCACCACTAGCCATCAGGGAAATTCTAATCAAAACCACATTGAGGGGGTGGGAGGATGGGTGAGCCTGGTGGTGGGTATTAAGGAGGGAATGTATTGCATGGAGCACTAGGTGTGGTGCATAAACAATGCATCTTGGAACACTGAAAAAATAAAACAAAATTAAAAAAAACAAATATTTAAATAAAAAAAAGAAATATTTAGTACTCCATGTGTTCCAGTGTTTTGGTTTATAAGTAAATATATTTGTAAATAAATATATGTAAAAATAAAACCTCTCAAATACTCTTAAAAAAAATAAACTATAATACATACACCTGCCAAGTCCTTTTATTTAAGAACAAAGCACTTAAAAACATGTGGTAGTTTTTTAAAAAAAATGATTTCTGATGGCTGCATGGCTTATAACTACTTAGAAATGGAATTTCAAAATGAGCATCAGACTTATTTTTCAAGTGCCTTGTCATAAATGCATTGCTACCCATATAATAAAGTAATTTTCCCTTGTGTGATAAATATAGCACTAAAGAAGAATGAGCCTGATAAAATGGCTTTTATTAATCTCCTAATGTTTTTTATTTTGTTCCAGAATTATGATTAGTTTCAAGAGAGTAGCAAACAGGTTATGATCAGGGTTGAATATTATTGCTATCCTGATGTCTTTCGTTAATGCCTGCTGCTTATTTCAAAAACAAAATGCTTCCATTAAGAAAAATCAACGATAATGGCTGGACTTTATTATCAAGAAATTATACCTGTTATGTAAACCTTGCTAATTATAAGTGCTTGAATTCATTTGGGTGATATAACAGATAAAAGAGGCCATTTATTAGAAGAAGTACTTAGCGTTTGTACCAGCCTAATAAAACAGAAATATTAAAAAAAAAAATATCCAAGGAAAAAGAAATGTTAATGAGGAATGGAATAATGGAATGTGCCCAAGAATGAATTGTACTGGGAGACAACATGGTGTGTGGGATTAACATCAAGTGTTTCATCTTGGAAACCCGTCCCCTCAGCCTCCTTGTGCAGCCCATCCTCATCTTGTCCTCTTTACACCTTCCTTCTTACTTTTCCTGGATGACCTCATGTGTGCACCCACTCTGGATTCTCCTGACTTCTGAGCTCCTTGTATCTTCAGCCCAGACCTCCTGCCCATGGTCTAGACCACCCTCTGACCATCTCTGCTTGGATGTCCTAGAGGAAGCTGAACTCTGCGTGTCCAAACCAATTTTCTTATCTCTTGTGCTCTTCTTGAATGCTCCATCCTAATTTGAATATCCTAGTGTCACCCTGACTCCTCCTTCCCACCTCATATCCAATCAACCATATCCTCTTGTTTCCAGTCAGAAATTTCTCTCAAATCTAGTTTCTACCACTCATTTCCACTACCTTATGGTTAGTAGAAGTCGTTTTATTGAGTATAACCTATGTATGTGTATATATGTTTTTTGACACCTTTCCCTCCCCCACCTTCTCTCTTCTAGTCCATTCTTTACACCTCTGCATAGAATCCAGTGCTGCTCTGGCTCCCTAAGGATCTGTGTGTTGGGATTGCTGTGGACACAGGCATTCCCATCTGTGTCTATTGGTCTGACTCCAAGAGTAAAGCTATTTCTGGCAGCAGTGGAGGGAGACAACAGAAGAGGAGGGATCACTTCAATGAGTGATGTTGTCAGTCTTGATGTCTGTGTGTCAGCGTTGGTGAAGAGGCCATTCCCTCAGGGTGCAGCTTGACTGCTTGAGGGCTCAGGGTGGTGCCAGAGTGTCAGGTGAGACTGTGGTCCTGAGTGCAGGATGCTAGCAGCCGTGGTTGGGGGCTGGTGGTGGTCCAAACAACTCCCTCAAGCGACTCTTTGATGGTGAACATTTGGAGCAGAAGAGTGTGAAGAGACTTCTTTCTGAGTGTGACAACACTTGGAGATTCTCAGAATAGATGAGACTTTGAGGCTAGGAAGTTGGCCGTGGTTGTACAGCCCTGTGAATGGAAGTAGAGGCCATAAAATGGCAAAGATGGGGAGAGGGTGGTGGGGAAATGGACATTGGGGAGGGTATGTGCTATGATGAGTGCTGTGAAATGTGTAAACCTGGCGATTCACAGACCTGTACCCCTGGGGATAAAAATACATTGTATGTTTATTAAAATAAAAAAATTTTTTAAAAATGGCAAAGATGTGGGCACTGTTATTGCTGTGACTTTGCAGGCTGGTGAGTCCTGAGGGCATTTGGGTTACTCAGGGACAGAAATAAAGACAGCAAAAGACATATAAGCTGCAGAGGGAAACTTTTCTTTCCCCTATAGTTCTGTCATGCTCATAAGAGTGTAAAATTAATTCCTAAGTCATTCATCATATAGATGATACATGTGTTGGGTAAACATATGTGACAATCTCTCTGTTTGGCCAGTTAGTTATCTTCAAAGCCTTTGAGACTATTACCTCTGATTTTATTTTAATAGAAATAAAGTATTTTGGGGGCACCTGGGTGGTTCAGTCGGTTATGCATCTGCCTTTGGTTCCGGTCGTGATCTCAGGGTCTTGGGATGGAGCCCAGGTCTTGCTCCCTGCTCAGCAGAGAGCCGGCTTCTCCCTCTCCCTCTGCCTCTGCTCCTCCCCCTACTTGTGCTCTCTCTCAAATGAATAAATAAAATCTTAAAAAATAGAAGTAAATTATTTCTGTCTGCACTAACTGTATTACCTGCCTTTCCAATCATTATTTGCAAAATGTAGAAATCCTTACTATCTCAAAAATATTGCTAATGGATTTCTTTAAAAATACTTTTTATCAGAGGCAACTAAGTATGTTGCAGGTTTTATTTCCCAAAGAGGGCAGCAAAGAGCTCTCCAATGTCACATGCTCTTATGACTGTAACATTCTTCTCATTAAGTGGTGGGTTCTGTGTCCCCTCTTCTTGCACCCTGGTGGACCTTGGTGACTGCTTTGACACATAGGGTATGGCGGAAATAATGCTATGTGGCTTCCTAAGCCAGATCATAAAAATGTCATACATTTCTGCTTTACTCTATTGGGACATTTGTTCTTAGCACTCAGCCATTGCTCTTAAGGAAGCTCAATTAACCCACATGGAGAGACCACCCCAAGTGGCATATGTAGGTGTTCCAACCAACAGCCCAGCTGAGAGTCCAGCTGACTACTAGCATCAATCACCAGATGTGTGAATATAAATCCTTGCAGATGATTCCACTCCTCAACTGTTGAGCAACTCTCCTCTTTGATGCCTCCTGGTTGAATATTCAACGATGAGAGAGCAAAGACAAGCCTTCCCCGCTGTGCTTTATTCAAATTCCTTACCCACAGAATCTGTGAACATTACCAAATGGCTGTTCTATGCCATTAAGCTTTGGGGTGTTTTGTATGCAGTAGTAGTAAAGGGGACACGATATATACCCTTTTCTGGTTTGTGGACAACTCTGTGAGTTTTGATCATTTTATAATGTTTTGTAAGTGAATCAATTTGAAGACATTTTCTTTACCCTCTATTGTTGAGGTCTTAATTTGAGAACTGTCTCTGTGAAATCCTTTAGTTTAACCGTGCCTTAGTAGTCAGGAGAGACTGTGGGGGTAATTTCCCCAGTTGTCTTTGCACAAAGGGTCAATGAGCCTGGAGAGAAAGAAGTCAACCTGAACAGAAGGACTCTTGCTTAGGAATTCGGTGCCAGGATAATGGTCTAGTGTTAGAGGGCTAGATTAACTTTGAGTAGAGTTAAGTATCATCACTTGATTTGCCTTCCAGCTTAGCCACTGCAGACCCAAGCTTGCATTCCAGGGAGGGGAAATCACAATAATAAAAGCAAGGAAAAAGAGAGGGGCGACTTCAGTTGATTTGGTTTGTGCTCAGTGGGTTCTGTAGCACTGGTGGCAGCACTGTCAGCCACGTAAGAAGACAACTGACCCTGACTGTTGGGCATTGAATGTCTCATTGTGGACTGTGATGGTGTTGACAGAAATCCAGGGCAAGTGAGGGGCACATGGAGCTTGCTATGTAGAAGCTGGAAAGACTGAAGTTCATGCACTCATTCACTCATTTATTCATTCACTCACTGTGTGGTAGGAACATTTCACTGTCTATAAATTCTGTTCTCTTTTTCTATAAAACAAAATTACAGTTGGGTCCATGGTTGCCAAAATATCCTACATTTATCAGCTTCCCTTGCAGTTAGGTGTTGCCATGTGGAATGTGAGAAGTGATGTGTGCCACTTGCAGCTCTGGGACTTTAGACACCTAGATATGCATCTCTAAGCTTTCTTTTTCCTTCCTACTGGCTAGAACCCATCAACTCAACCTCGATATACAAATGAAAACAACACTCTGGGTCTCTGAATGACTGTGGAGCAGAGCCATCACTGACATGGAATGTTTACCACTAATTTTTAGGTGAAAAATAAGCTATTTTTTCAATCTTTAGATTATTGTTGAGTCTCTTTGTTTTAGGAGTGTAGTCTTGCCCTAACAATACACTCATTTATCCAACAAATACTGATTAAGCTATATATTAGCTTCCATGATAGATGATGAAATAAAATGGTGAACTTAGAATTCATTGGGGGATGTAGACTAATGAAAATATAATAACAATTTGTGATATGTAAGGGCTCTAGAAGAGAGGTGCATGGTGAAGTGAGAGTATGTAGCCAGGGGAATTGACCTAGTTATGGAGATTAATGAAGGCCTCTCTGAGCATGCGTGCATGCGTGTGCGTGCCCACGCGTGCACACACACACACACACACACACACACACACGAATTGAGTTGAGGTCTTTAGGGACAGTGAGAATTCTGGGGGTAGGAGTGGGAGGTAATTGGCAGAGACCATATTAGACAGATGGGGAAGCATGTGCAAAGGCCATGGGGTAGCAGTTTGCATGATATATTTGAGGATCAGAAAGGAGACTGGTGTGGCTGACATGATGAGAAGGAGTATGGTGCAAGATTTGACTGCAGAGATAGAATGAGGTCTGGCCATCAGGGGTCTTGTAGGCCAACATCTTGGTCTTTATCATAAGAGCAACTAAAGCTATTGAAGAAATAAAGCAGAGGGATGACATCAGAATTGTACTTTGAAAAGATTTTTTGGTAGCTCTGTGAGGAGCAAGAGAGAATGCTGGGAGTCCAGTTAGGAGGCTACTGTAGTATAGTCCATTTTACTTGGGAACACATATGCAACCCTTTGGGATGCCCAAGAATAATTTAGGGGTGATTTTGAGTTGTGAATTCCCAAACTTGTGGGTATGCATGAGGCAAAGAAATTCTATCCTGTGTTTACAGCCCTTGTTTTGCCTGCAGGCTGGTAGGCCAGGGAAGCTCAGATCACAAAGACATAATTCCACTAGTTCTGTGTTGTGAGCCCTGAATTAAGATACATAGTATGACAATGGGACAAATATTTTAGGTGCCAGGACCATCCTTGGAAAATCTGGATTGTACTGTATGCTGGATAAACCTCAGTCAGATTTGGTGACTCATGTCCTTCTAGTTAAGGAGGGAATAGAAGCAACATTAGGTTATTTCGTACAACCCCAGGATAGAGTGTGAGCACCTCGATGGAGTGTGAAAGCTTAATGCATTATTAAGATGCTTGACCTACATGATGCCAAGCTGTTTCTGGGTACCAAGGCAACTGATGCTCAGCGGGCTCTTTCATTTTTGCAGTAATGTCACTGGTTGGGTCTTAGGACCTGTGCAGTTTAAGTAAGGACCTTATGCCCTCAGTTTTTTGAAGCTTCACCGTGCATGGCAGACTCTTGGGCTGCTGTTGGAAGTTTTATTTGTCGGTGGTATTGTGCAGTGTGTTCTGTGTTCTACTGTGGTTCTTGTGCTTGCTCTTTAATGATACTTCTCAAGTTTTTTCCTTTAGGCGAGCTCATCGATGAAAAGTGTAATGATGGCAATGATTTAAATCTCAATTATAGAAGAAGGGAAATAGAAATTTACAACTATTTTCAACTCAGTCAATTAAGCACAGTTCTGAGGACCATGGGATAGTGACAAGTCCTATGATAGATGACATGAAATTATAATGTTAATGACTAGTATGGTTTATAGCTTACTTTCCCTAAAGTTATTTGTATTAGTCTCTGACTAATGTGATTAATGTAAAATAGGGAATATGAAAATTAAGACTAGAGTTGTTTGTTTTTCCTTATCTCTAATCTGCAGGAATACATAGAAGTATTATTTGGTTATTATGATTTTAAAAACCATGTCAGTGTAATTCATATTTTAAAAATTGCCTACTGATAATAAGACCGGTAACTTATTGTTTGTTTGTTCTTTGAGGTTTTTTTTAAGATTTTATTTTTTATTTTTTAAATTTTTTTAATTTTTTTATTAACATATAATGTATTATTAGCCCCAGGGGTACAGATCTGTGAATCACCAGGTTTACACATTTCATAGCACTCACCATAGCACGTACCTTCCCTAATATCTGGTAATTCATTGTTTTTAAATGTTGCATATTTTGGATTGTAAGTGACAAAGTCCATCACTAAGTCCTACTGACTTCACTTTTTATCTTTTGAACCCGTTCATTTCTCCTTATTTCTATCTCCATAATTTCTTGCTTGCACCATTGAAGTAATCTCCTAACTTGTCTATCTACTTCCCACATACCTGAAGCAAGCTCAGATAGGTTAAAGCATAGTTCCCTGTAGGAATGCCCTCATTTCAGACACCAGCCTCAAAGTCAGAGGTCTCCAGAGCCACTTTCGACCAAGCTTTGCTGTTTTCATTGAGGCTTCATTACATAGTCAATGATTGAATGAATCATCGGGCATCATGATTGAACTCGATCTCCAGTTCCTGGACCAGTTCCTGTGACTGAGGCATGAAACTTCATGATTGGTCCATTGGGAATCAGGTGCCCACCTCTTGGCACATGATGGAAACACCCATTAGAACCACATGATCTGGGGCACCTAGGTGGCTTAGTTGGTTAAGCATCTGACTATGGATTTTAACTCGAGTCATGATCTTGGGGTTGTGAAGTCGAGCCCTGTATCAGGCTCCACACTCAGCAGGGAGTCTGCTTCTCTCTCCCCCTCCCTCAATCCCTCCCCACTGCTCAGGCTCTCTCTCTAAAATAAATAAATAAATAAATATATCTTAAAAAAAAAAACCTACATGGTCTGAAAAGCATCTACCTGAACCTGCTGTTCTTGGCACCTGTTTTCTTTAAAGTTCTCTATCCCTCTGTTTCCTTATGTTTATGCATTTATGAAATGACACCAAGGAGACAGAGCCTCTGTTAGGTCCTCGTCTCTCTTTACCTTGTAGTTGCGTCTGAATATTCTTAGCAAAGGTGAATTGCCAGTGTCTCTCACTTTTTTTTCCCCCATTTAATTGATTTTATTTTTTTTTTCAGTGATCCATAATTCATTGTTGATGCACCACACCCAGTGCTCCATGCAATACGTGCCCTCCTTAATACCCACCACCAGGCTCACCCAACTCCCCATCCCCCTCCCCTCCAAAACCCTCAGTATGTTTCTCAGAGTCCACAGTCTCTTATGCTTCATCTCCCCCTCCGATTTTCCCCAAATCACTTTTCTTTTCCTTCTCCAAATATCCTCCATGTTATTCCTTATGCTCTACAAGTAAGTGAAACCATATGATAATTACTTTATCTGCTTGACTTATTTCACGCAGCATAAACTCCTCCAGTCCCATCCATGTTGATACAAAAGTTGGGTATTCATCCTTTCTGATGGAGGCATAATATTCCATTGTAAATATGGACCATAGCTTCTTTATCCATTTGTCTGTTGAAGGGCATCTTGGCTCTTTCCACAGTTTGGCAACTGGGGCCATTGCTCCTATGAACATTGGGGTCCATATGGCCCTTCCTTTCACTACATCTGTCTTGGGATAAATACCCAGTAGTGCAATGGCAGGGTCATAGGGTAGGTCTATTTTTAATTTTTTGAGGAATCTCCACACTGTTTTCCAAAGTGGCTGCACCAACTTGCATTCCCACCAGCAGTGTAAGAGGGTTCCCTTTCTTCATATCCTCTCCAACACTTGTTGTTTACTGTCTTGTTAATGTTGGCCATTCTAACTGGTGTAAGGTGGTATTTCAATGTAGTTTTTTTTTACTCTTTTTTTTTTTTAAAGATTTTATTTATCCATTTGACAGAGAGAGATCACAAATAGGCAGAGAAGCAGGCAGAGAGAGAGGAGGAAGCAGGCTCCCCACTGAGCAGAGAGCCCGATGTGGGGCTCGATCCCAGGACGCCGGGATCATGACCTGAGCCGAAGGCAGAGGCTTAACCCACTGAGCCACCCAGGCGCCCTTCAATGTAGTTTTGATCAGAATTTCTCTGATGGCTAATGATGATGAACATTTTAGACTGTTGATATATGATGTATGTTAAATCATAAAAGAAATTCAATGCGATGGCCATTCCAAATCTAAGTAGTTAGGCAAGAGAAAAGGTTCTTTATAAATTATTCAGTAATTTCACATAGGCATATAATTTCAAGGAAGGGGGAGAAATGCCACTTTCACATTTAGAAGATCAGTGGTAAATCGCTGGTCTTGTTAACCTAAGTGTTACTGGCTTACCTCACCAGCCAGTTCAGAATACCAGGGTTCTGCAAATTATCCACTCCATCCCAACCCCAGCCCAAATGAGTACTTCTGGGAGGATCTTGATGGGGCAGAGACTGCCCATCAAAATCCATGCTCCCATTTCAAGATATAAAATTGTAACTAGGAAGCAGCTACCCACCCAGGGAAAAACCATCTCTCTCTCCTTTGGCCGTTAGGTAGTGTTGAAAGATAAACTAGGGCAAATTTTTGAAACTTTTAAGTTTATTTGAGCAAAAATAGATTCCAAAAGGGCAGTGCCAAAAACAGAGTAGTTAGGAGCACTCTACCAACAAGAGCGAGAGGAAAGACTTTTAGAGAGAAAAGGTGGAAGCAAAGCAAGGGTATTATTTGATTGGCTAAAGCTGAAGCATTCTCCTTCTTTAGAAAAGCCTTGTTAGCTGTTTCTGTGATTTGTTGTCCTTAGGTTTTTCTCTCTTAACCTGGAAGAGTTTACAGGCTTAGGTTCTGGGGTATGGATGTAAGCTGTTCAAGTATTAGAACCATCACAGTCTAACTGCCTCCTTGTTTAATTAATTTAACAGTACAGACACATAACTCATTCTCACTGTGAAGTGGCAACACAAGTGATGTATGCCACATCCAGACCAAGGCTTTTAAGAAGGAGGCCTTTCTCCTCCATGCTTTCTTTTTCCCCCACACCAGCTTATGTCCCCCCCACCCCCACACTCTGGCTCCACACTACCACCCTCCGTGAACCCCGCTACTTCTTCAGCTGGGACCCTTGAAGTATAGAATTTCTCCAAGCTTTGTGGTGAAGTGGATGAGAGTATCCCTCCTCGTTTTGGGAGTAAAGTCATTTGGCTTCAAGCAACTGAAAGAAAGAGAAAACACGATTAGAGGTGGCTTAAGCCATAAAAAGCATTTACTTCTGTCACTTGACAAGAAGTCTAGAGGTAGACTAGAGTTCCAGATTTGGTGCAGCATCTCCACAACACCATCAAACATCTAATTTCTTTCCATCTAAGCTTTGCCATTCCTGTCTGTCAGCTTTTCATTTTTAGGCATGTCACCCCTGATCACAGGATAACCGCCATGGATCCAAGCAACTCCTCACACAACATCAACTGAGGAAAAGGTTGGAGAGTTTTCCTCAGAAACCCATCTGCAGATTTCTCCTTGCAAAGCATCAAACAGAACTCCCCACATATTGGGTCACGCTGGCTCTGGGGAGCACTGGGGAAGGGAAACTCTGTCCAAAGTAGTGAGAGTACCATCAATAACTAAAATCAATCATGATTTTAGCCCCTATAGCTGAGACTCCCAAAAAATAAGATTGTTTGTTGAGAAAAAGAAGGGCTGAAAGGACTGCTCACGATTGGCCACCATAGATTCCAATACCACAGAACTGCCTTCTTCTCACGCAAAATGTAGTCCAAGACTTCTCCTCTTTTATGACCCAGACATAAGTCCATTGAGGACTGGCCAGGGACAAGACTAAGTGGCAGGAATCCCTGGGTGGCTCAGTTGGTTAAGCATCCGGACTCTTGATTTGGACTCAGTTCATGATCTCTGTGCTGGGCAAGGAGACTCCTTAAGATTCTCTTTCTCCATCTCCCTCTGCCCCGAGACTCCCTCATCCCAACCCTTCCCCCCTTCCTCTCTCTCTCTCTCAAAAAAAAAAAAAAAGAAGAAGAAGAGGAAAGAAAGAAGGAAAAGTAAGAAAGAAAGAAAGACTAAGTGGCAGACATCTGCCCCCTTTGTTACACACACACACACACACAAACTTGCTATGACTATGGTTTTGGTTTTTGTCATGGGTCAACATTTATCAAGCCTGCATCTCTCTCTTAATATAAGAGTTCGTCTAATGGTAATCAAAAGGCTTCCTTGCAGCAATGTCCACCAGTTTGAGAGATGAGCTTGCCATACATATGCATATTATATCATTGTTTGGACTCAAGTCACAGATTTCCAGCCCAATTCTCCCACTTTTCATTTGCCTTGGCAGAGCTGGTCTGATCAGACATCAAATCAACGAGCACACCATTTTTCATACATAGACAACTCTGGTCAGAATGTATTAGAAAAAAATCTGATGCTAAGACTACATATTCCAAAAAAGAAAATATGGCTGGTGTTCAAGTCACATTAACAACAAACCAACAAACACTAATAATGACAACAAATCAATATTAACTGCATTTAATTGTGAAAAAAATCAAAAATTGCCATAGGGAGCACACTACTTGTCAGGAATGGTATGTGTTAATAATTCCAAGAGAAAAATTCATGCACAACTTCAAAGAGTATCTTTTCCCAGGGGAAACGAAATCAATCAAAGAAAAGGAAATGCAACAGAACTGGATGAATTTTTTTAGGCTCTTAATATTTTCCTTCTCCCTATCTAAATGATTCCCAAAATGATGGTCTCTGGCTGATAAAAGATTCCAGAACAAACAGAGATGAGGCATTCTGATCGTCTATACTCCATACTTGGGGCAGTTCACAGTTTTGTGATAAGACAGGCTGTGCCACGGACACCAGGTTTCTGATAGAGTGAATTTATTAAAACACATCATCTACCAAGGTAGTAACAGGTAAGATGTCTCTAGGACCTCAGTTTAGGTCGCTGATTTCTAATCTCCATAAATTTCTCTGGAACTGACTGTAAACTAGTTAAATGGTTGGCTGGTGACAAAAAGATGAGGAAAATAATGAATGCATATAAAGCAGCACAAAAGATTTGGAGGGATTTGTATCTGCTCTGTAATTAGGTTGGCGCAAGGGAAATTAAAATTCTTGTTGGCTTTCTTCTTCCCTTCCTCCCTCCCCCCAGGCCTCCTCTTCTTGTATCCAATAAAAGAGCTCTGGGAGCAAATGGGAATGGCAGTTGGAAGTCAAAGATACAAAAAGAGAAAGGAAGCTGGTGGAGGGGGAATGAAAAGAAAAGGCAAGGGGGTGATGGCTCTCCCTGTTCCCCCATCGGGCACAGGACTCTCACACAACCAGAAACTGAATTGTCTGGTAGGTTGAAGGACGAAAATAGTTCCAGAGAATTTATTACCTCACATTTCTGTCACTACAGCTTGCACACTGAGGTATCACCATCTGTTTATGCTTCTCCTTTAGACCGGGGTTAGGCACCGCACCTGCCTCTGTGCCAGCCTTAGGAATGATTTTTACTTTTTCTAACAATTACGTTTTAAACGATTATTTAAATGCCTACATCATGCTCTCAATTTCGCCTCTTGGAAGAGTCTCCAAGAGTCTAAATCTAAAGTGTTTATTCTCTGGCCCTTTAAGGAAAAGTTTCCAGTCCTTGCTGTCCACGAGACCTCTAGGGACACCACTGCTCATCACATTCTTATCTCTTGGATCAAGGAATGCTTGGGGGGTGAATGGATTAAAGAAAAGTTCTTTTTTTTTTTTTTTAAGATTTTATTTATTTATTTGACAGAGAGAGAGAGCCCAGGCAGGGGGAGTGGCAGAGGGAGAGGGAGAAGGAGAAGCAGGCTCCCCTCAAGCAAGGAGTCTGATGTGGGGCTCAATCACCAGGACCCCGGGATCATCACCCCACCCCAGCTGAAGGCAGACACCTAATCTGCTGAGCCCCCGGGCACCCAGAATTAAACAAAGTTCTAAGGGAGGCCTCATGATCTTCATCGGTGGCCCACAGATCAACAGCTACTTTTTGGCAGAGCTAAAAGTGGAATCCTCACTGCAGGAAGGGATGAGGCCTGCATAAAGCTCTCAACCACCTTTCTGAGGCTCGCTTGCCAACAAACTGATCACAGCTGTTCAGGATGGACCTCAATGAAGAGAGACAAATACATTTAGTTGGAAGCGCCCCCCTCCCACAACAAACAATCTTATTCCTAAAGAGAGGGATAGTTCGAGACTCAGCCCCTGGGGAGTGACAAAACTGACATTGTCCCAAACAATTAATCTGTCTATAGGGGCCAGTTGGGAAGACACTGAAGAACTTCTTTTTCCTATGAGGTTCCAAACTGATCCGTGTGTAGTTTAATGTAGTTTAATGGTAAACTGTAAGAGGACACATTGACAACATAAAAATAAATGTTTTTCACTATGTCTGCTCAGAACTACATCAGAGGGAAAAATAATTTGTTTGGTAGATTTTATGCCCATTTTTAATGTCTCATGTGATAAAAGAGTTTTTGACTCTTTCCTGGGGAGGCTACTCCCTAAACTAATACTTTCTGTTGTCATTCTTGTTTGCCAAGGCAATATCTCAAGGTCTAATGGGTTTATTCACCACTCAACACAGATGCTGAATTGAAACCATTCTAATAATACCCAAACTGTATTATAATTTTCGCTGTATTTTCCAAAAGCTTGGGGATATAAAATCTTGATATGTCTATTTTTAAAAATACTGATGCTTTCTTCGGAATTTGGGAGCAAGGAGTCAATGAATTGGGTAAAACTGAACACTTTCACCTGCCATCTGGGCAGTTACAATTAGCCTAACGCTATTGCATAGGTGAATTGTGGCTTTGTGTTATCTAGACAGTGTTAGAGAAAAACCCTTCCTTCCTCTCTCCAGAGTGCTCTTTTGAAAGTCTTGCTGCTCTAGTTAGTTCAATGCTATTTATTTTCACTTGTGTTCATTACTTTAGTTCTCAGGAGTAATGTTCAATGTTTAGCAACAATAAATTTTATTTCCCACGTGTCAGTCTGGTTACAAAGCTGATACAAATCCCTCTAAATCTTTTGTGCCGCCTAGTATGCATGCATTATTTTCCTCATCTTTTTGTCACCAGCCAACCATTTAACTAGTTTACAGTCAGTTCCAAAGTCATTTATGTAGATTAGGAACCAAGAGTAGTCCAAAGCCCTCCAGGCATCTCACCTGGCCCTCACTGCACTGCATGAGGTTCTCTCTCTATCAAATCAACCCCTCCTACACTCTGTGTTGAACTGCGGCATTGGCTTTATTTAACCTCCAACTTCAGAACACAAACTCTCTGCTCATAACCAATCAACCCACAATTATTTCTAATCATGTAATGCTCTTCTAAGGAGTTGGATGGATAGATAGATAGATAGATAGATAGATAATAGATAGATGATAACACATGACAAAAAGGCAATATTAAACAAGGGAGTTTTTTTCAGAGTAATTGATTTAAACTTGGCTAAGGAGTCTAGCAAGTCTCGTCATTTCAAAAGTGAGTCCTTAAAGGGTAAAAGGAATAAAATGATCTCCAGCTGAAAGGCTTCCATTTTAATTTACATAATGATTGGCCAAAGACAACTTATGCTAAAATAATGTTTACTCTTTAAGTTTAAGTTTAATAAATGGTGACTCTTAAAGCCATATTAGATGTTTTGTAACTATTACTCCAATATAACAAAAGTCCTTTGTCCATGTAGGTTATATTAAAAAGGGGCAATGTCATTTTCTCTAAGCTTAAAGCAATCAACAAACGTTTATTGAGTGCCACTCTTTACTCGGTTTTGTGTTGAGAGCTATAGAGCATGTCATAATAAGCTCCAAAGAAGTGATGATTATAGACCCCTCGAAACAAAGATGTCAAGACCAAGGAGAAGGCCATATCCAGAAAACATGAAGGAAAAGAGATGCAAATCAATACATCCTTTCTCTATCCTTTTGTCTGTATCTCTTCTCCCCATCACCAGGGTAGGAAGCTCAAGCTTGATCCATTAAGACATGGGTGCCATTAAAGATTTTAGATCTGGGACGGAATGAGGCCATAGACCTCAGAGCAACCAACATTTCTTATAAACAAGACGTCAGGACACTGTTTACAAAGTTCTGCCCAAATTCTGGAAGGCTCTAATGAAATAATTCACACATACAAAAAAAAAAACCCTGCCCTCAGACGACTTTGCATCTAGACCATGTTCAGCAGGTCCAAGCTTTATTTATGCCTTTTTTTATTACATTATTAAGAAAACAACCTCTGAGAAGCAACAAATTTATAAATTGTGTCCTTTCAGAAATTTGTTCATGAGAGACTGAGTCGAAACAAAGATCTTAAGGTTGCCCAACCCAAATGAACTAGACAAGGTAACAAAGACCTTCACCAAGCAGAAACAAAAATTCACCCAAACAGAATTCCATGTTCGACAGATAAAACCTATAGACAGCACACTAAGTTTTCATACTGAAGCAATTAGGATCTTCCAGAATGTTATTACATTTGACCAGCTAGTCATTGGTTAATATGTCATTTTTTTTTAACTCTATTATTATTTTACCATGTCATCAGGTTTAAAAAAAAAAATATCTAGGGATCGTGGTTTCCACTGTGGATTAGTAATTAATCTGTTCCTCCTGGGGCTGATTTTCCACACCTCTTTTCCTACCTTACGTAAGCTTCTTTCAAAATTATTTTAATCTTTTGGGTGATTGTAAATGAACAATAGCCCAACCTTCATTACTAAACACAGTAAAATTCTCTAACCTGGTTTTCCTGCCTCTTCATTAGGGATCGCTCAGGGGCAGTGCCGGGAGGATGTGCGTAATCTTTCTTCAGGTTCTCTGCTTTGATGGTGACTAGAAGCAGGCAAACTCCCTTGGCTAGTTTGCATGTTAAAGGTACTTCTGGCAGGTGTCTGGTTGAAGATCTAAAAGCTCCTCTCCTGTGTAAGCAAGGGCAAACTCTCTTCAGTGACATGAATTGACAATAAGAAGCATATTTAACAAACTTCAATAACCCTTTGTAATTCTTTTTTTAGGCCATAAAACCTACATTAGAGAAAGTTTGGACCTAATGTTTTCTATTGTGTCATTCTGCCCTACGTCCCCTAGCCACCAACAGCATAAAGCCTTTAAAGATGCTTCTTAATTTGAGCAAACCAGGGCAGAAATCTCCAAGTCTGGCTTTTTAATTATTTTTTAAATATTTTTCAATTTCTGAATTTGCTTGCATATCACTCCCTTATTTTCTATACAGAGCAGAAGTGCTTGAATTATGCATAAAACCTTTAAAAGGCATTTCTCAGATAAGGCACTTTGTATTATTAAGCATTGTGAAATTATTATTGCACATCCCTTTTATTAGGTAGCTCATTTTAAATGGGCCAGAATATTTTAATCATCCAAGAAAAGCCATAGTTTATAGCTTAAAATTGAAAATATATCTGCACATTTTTTCCATAAAATATGCATGCATGATTTTCAGCTCCATTTAACTAATGTGTTTTGGAAATATGTTACAATAGTAAATGCAACAAATCTCAGTCAAGGAAAAAAGTAACATAAAAAGTTTGATTAATAGCAACACTTTTTTTCAACTTACAGAAGTCCATATTTTGAAATATGAATCATTTTACATAGATAACCTCTGTATTTCCATGCCGTTTATCTAAACTGAAGTATATTACAACTCTGGGTGCAGAATTGCAAATTATATCAAAGAAACAACTGTCAAAACAACATAAATTACCCAGAATGCATTTCCAAAGAAAAAATTGCCACTGTTAAAGAATTAAAGACTACTCCAAAAAATCAGATAACACCCACAACATGGATGTATGTAAGTTCAGGAATGTAATAATTTGCAATCATATTATTGGAAATTATTTCTTAATTGAACTAGTAATGTGAAAATGAAAATTGTTAGATGGTTTGGATTGATGATCTTCATAATCAGCTCCTGGTAAGCATATAAAACATGCATGGCCCTGTACATCTGACAGTCATTTCCTTGATGGTACCAATTTTTTCAGATGTACCTTCACAGTAAAACTCAGCCAGTCTTTAAAATGTATATTAGAAATTGTGGATGAAAGCACATTTCTGTAAGGCAAAATTGGTTTGTGGTTTCTACTATAAGAACGAGAATTACCATGCAGGGTATAGGAAGCCTAATTGTAAGGTTTGCATGGTTGGGTAGTAGCTAGAGTTTTCAGCTCAACCACACACGTCATGAATAACAATACATTGAATTTACATAGCAATTTCCTCAGTGGAATTCCAAGAACTACATAATCTCATTTAGACTCATAACATCTCTTCTAGGAGCCACGAAGTGGGAAATGTCTCCATTTTAAACAACGGGAAAGGGGACGCTTATAGAAATTAGACAACACCTTACACTGAATAGATTAGAAAGTACTTTCTAATGACAGAACTTCCATCAGTTCCCTTAGAGATTCCAAGGGCACAGCCCCTCTGACCATGTGCCTGTGACCATGGGCAAGCACCGCATTTAACCCTGTGGCCAGGATCAGACCAACATTGTTTAAGACAGACAAGGCTCTATATTAGGAAAACCAGCTCTTTGCATTTCAACACTTTCCCTCCTGGCCCACCACCCACTACCACCACCACCTAAACTGACATCTGTGCCACCTGACTCTGTCCCAGGGCTATGGGACTTGGCACACATCCCTTCCTTCAGCCTCCCGTGGCTCTGGCCTTCCTAGACTTTTGCGTCTACAAACTGGATCTTCTTCTCTTCTTCTCTGCTTATTCCTAAGGATATGGTACAACAGGACTCTCCTCCTCAACTCTGACTCTGTGCCTCAGTTCTCCTTCCTGGCTTCGCCTTTGAAATCAGAGCTGCTGGTCATCTTTAAACAGTGCCTGATGCTCCTGTACATTACTGTAGGACAGACCCCAGCCAGCCTATCGGCAGACTGGATCCCTGTGGCCTCAGCCCCCACTCCAGGGAGAGCTACTCCTATGGCAATGAACTCTAGGGTAATTCTTTGTAACTCTGATGGCCTGAACAGGGGCCTAAGAAGAATGGAGTCACAGCCCAAGACCCCAGGCAGCCTCGCCATTCGGTGGCCACAGGTATACCGCCTGGTGACTAGCCAGCAATACTGCAAAGACCTAGTGTTCTTCACAGGAGACCTGGGAAGAAGTGAAAGTGATTAGAAGTTGGACAAACACCCCCTGATCTTCCCTTGCCATTTCCTGATGGGGACCCTCCTTGCTTCTATAACCTTCCACCACCATTCCAGGCACTGGCTATACCCACTCTTCAGGGCAAGTTCCCCTGCTCAGGCTGACCCAATTAGTTCCTCATTCATTAGAACACCCACGTACAATGTCCTACTTCCCTCCTCTGCAGCTTATTCCCACTGAGTATTCGGCTTAAGTGATTTTCAATCATTATACCATTTACTCACACTCTAACTCTCAACCTCTCCAACCAAAAAACAAAACAAAACAACAACACTATATATATATATATTTTTTTTTTTTCACCAAACATCCATTCCCTTATTTTTTTTTTTCTTTCTAACATAACCCTAGTTTGTTCGGTATAAAAGAAGGCCTAGATGAAAATATTCTCCTTCCGAGGCCCCCCTATAGCCAGGGTGGCCCTGAGACTCAGTTCTGGTGAATTTATGTAGAATGCTTTGAAGAGAACATCCCTTTCCAAACAAAAAGATAGACTCAGAGCCAAACAGGTTGGGCCCTCCTTCTTCCAGTATGCAATGTGTATGTGCAGCCAGAGATGGAAAAGTCAGCCCACAATTATTCGGCACCGAGCCTGAAGAAAAATTCCCAGGCTTAGGCTGGCCAAATGGAAGTATAAAAGGAGCTGGGACTCTGATAGAGTGTGGGGAGGCTCCTCAGCCAGGGACTGCCCACCTGTAGGCTTCGTATTATAAGAAAAATAAATTAAATTAAATTAATATAATATAATAAAACCCATTCGGTGAAGGCACTCTGGTCAGATCTTTTAATTGTTCATAGCCAAATGCATTTCCTACCTGATACTTGCTCTGCATTTTTCCCATTAAATTTCAACTAGACTGGGCTATTGTTTTCACACCTGAAGGTCAAAGCTCAGGGTCTCTTATAGATAATAATAGGTATTCTTATTGGCCATACTAATAATCTAAGAGAAGAGTGTTTTTCCCATACTAATCTCTTTTCCGGATGTATTTCCTATAATTTTGGTAATAGTCTTCTAACCATTTCCAGGCAAAAGATAAGATAAAAGCACAAGAAGCTGCCTTTCTTGTGGAAGCCCAATTCTGATTACAGGTGGACCTGGAGAAGCCCTAAGAAGGACTCTCGTGGTCCTGGATCAGATCCAGGGATCACACAGGCCCACACCGGTGAAACCCAAAACAGCAGATACCACCACCCTCCATGTATGACCTACAAAACCAAGCCTCCAAAACCAACTAATACCAGAAAACTGGAAATTTTCTAGTGAGGAAATACTGAATATTCATTAAGGACTTTTTTTTTTAATCTATTCTCCCCTGTGCCTTAAATAGAAATCATCTTCTAGGTTCTATGAGTGTGTCCCATATTATTATTTTTCAGAAAGTACAGAAAAAGAAAAAAGTACTTGCAAAATTTTCCTTCCTTCTCCTCCTTTCATTCGTCCACTTATGAACAATCAGCCCTAAATATCCAGGAAGAACCTGAGATATATCTTGTAAACTCACACAGAAAATAGCTAATACCTAAGAGAAGAAAGAAAGTATCTAAGAAGAAGAAAATACCTAAAACCAAGGACTGGGGGGTTTCCTAAGGATGCTGAAGAGCAGGGCATGTTTCTAAGCATCTTCCCACAGTGACAACTGCTCTCCTTAAGTCAATGTCATTGTCATTTCCACAGTGTTGAGATCCTGTGGTTCTTCAAGTGTGTGTGTGGTCCACAAATAAGCAGCAGCACGCTGGTGAGGACTGCAAACGCTTCCTTGTAGAGTTTAGGCTTGTGTCCCTTCTGTCAAGGTTGGTAAGTGTCACTGTCTTCATTTCTGCCTGCGTCTCATGCAGATCTGGACATTAACTTCTGTACCAATTTCTATGAATACTCATTGCAACCTTGTTGATCATCAAGCCTGACAAGGTTAAATTTGAGAGCGTGAAAGTCAGCTGAAAACAGCCTGGGGAAATGCAGTCGGAAAAGTGTCTGGATGTTCCCAAGCCTGTGAGGGAAGGGTATTTGTGGCCCTCCTCGTGTCCCTGAGGCCTGAATCCAGCCCACTCTCCTAGTCCCCAGCTCTATCCCTAGGACACCTAGCCCTGGCTGATCTTGTCATATTTCTATTGTTCTCAACACTGAGTCCTGGCACCGTGTAAGGGAAAACACCTCCTTTAGAGTTAAACAGAAGAAGTATTTCCCAATTGTGTGACAACTTACCTTCTCCAAAATATTGTTTCTTCAACTGTAACATGTCAACGATACCCACAACACATGGGCACCGTCTTATGTTTCTGGGACAGGGGCTCATTGGACATGGGAACTTCACTTTGGGGGGATCTGTTCAAAGAAATCATCTGAAATGCAAATTCCCAATTGTGTGTTTTCTTGAGTGTCCTTCTCTCCACACTCTCTCCTAACACACCCATCCTGCAGTTTTTCTCCTGTCTTCCACCTCCAGCTCCCTCTTTCCCTTACTGCCTAAATTTCCTTCTTTCTCTTGGGGACAAGGATTCTTCTTCCTAAAAAGAGATTCTTCTTCCTAAAAAGAAACAAAGCAGACAAATGCAGAATTCTCTTTGGCAGGCAGGACAGGTGGGGCACCTCCCTCCTCATGCAACTGAGAAAGAAAATAATCTCCTTTTTTATTGGAGAGAATCCCATTACAGGATATTTGAAGCTTGGAACATAAAGACAATTGCCTGATTTTGCTCTCCCTTCTTATACTTGACAAATATTAATTAAAACCCTACTACGTGCTGGGTGCCATTCTAGTTGCTGGGATACATTTAGTGCAGGAGGTAGACAATAAGCAAAATGTGGGAATGACAAGATCATAGTTACGATTTTAAGGGCTCAACCTGGCTACAGTGTGTAGAATAAGCCACAGGAAGAAAAGTGGAGGTCAGTTACAGGCTATACCAGGAGTGGTCTAGGAGGGAGGTGATGTTGGCTTGGACCAGGATGAAGCAGAAGACATGAATGTGAGAGGTGCTCACATTCACGATGTATTTTTTTTTAAAGAGTTTATTGATTTATATTAGAGAGAAAGAGAGAGAGAGCATGAGCAGGATGGAGGAGCAGAGAGAGAGGGAGAAGCCGACTCCCCGTTGAGCAGAGTCCCACATGGGGCTCAGTCTCAGGACCCCGAGATCATGACCTGAGCCAAAGGCAGACGCTTAACCAACTGAGCCACCCAGGAGCCTCCAGGGTGTATTTTAAATGCAGCACAAACAGGATCTGCTGATGAATGGGATGTGAGGGCATGAAGGAACACAATGACAAATGCCAAATACTTTTCCTGAGCAGGAATTGGTGGTGTCATTTACTGAGACAGAAGGCACTGGACAAGGAGCATGCCTGGGGACAAATTGAATTTTTCTTTGGCCATCTTAAGTTTATTTTTTTTTTAAAGATTTTATTTATTTATTTGACAGAGATCGCAAGTAGGCAGAGAGGCAGGCAGAGAGAGAGAGAGAGGAGGAAGCAGGCTCTCTGCTGAGCAGAGAGCCCGATGTGGGGCTCGATCCCAGGACCCTGGGATCATGACCTGAGCCAAAAGCAGAGGCTTTAACCCACTGAGCCACCCAGGCGCCCCTGGCCATCTTAAGTTTAAGATGACAATTCCATATCCAAGTAAAATGGTCAAGTGGGCAGATGGAAAAGCAAATCCAGAATGTAGGGAAGAGATCAGAATGAGAGAGAAAAATTTTAGAGTCATCAGGACGTAGATGGTATTTTATTTTATATATATATATATATATATATATATATATATATATATATATATATTTAGGACATAGATGGTATTTTAAACAATATAACTGGATTGATCATCAGTCATAATGAGAGCAAAAGGTAGACAGGAGAGGACCAAGAGCTGAGTCCAGCATCATCCAAACTTTGGAGATTCAAGAAGGAGAACAGAAGAGTGAGAAAAGGAGCCTGAGAAAGGAGGAGAGAACTAGAAGAATGAGGTGTTGAGGAGGCCAAGCAAGAAAGCTTCTCAGAAGGAGGGGGTGTGGGGTGTGTCAGTGCTACAAGGGGCAAGATTTGGTGACCTCCACCAGGGGGATGGGTATGACAGCCTGACTGGAGTCTGCTCAAGAGAGAACGGGAGGCGAGAGCATAGAGGTGGGGAAGACACAGCTCTTCAGAGAGGTTTTGCTTTCAAGGAAAGCAGAAGCACCAGGCAACAGTGGAGGACGACGAAGAGTTCACAGAGACAACCTGGAAAGGAGAAGTACAGGATGGCAGTTCTGGTTTTAGTTCAGGCATCCAAGGTAGGAGTCACAGGAAGGGTACCAGGTTTGGAGGGAGGCCACGTAGAGCATGGTTTGAGAATGTCACATTTGAGCTGTAGACACCCTCCTGGGGCTGGGGTTCACAGCTCTGAATGAGCTCAAAAAAAAAAAAAAAAAAAAAAAAAAAGCTAGTTTAGTGTTCTCAATTTGAACTATTCTCAAGTGTCGCCAAAGGCCCGTGACCTGCAGTGGTTTGTAATATTGCCCAGACCCAGATTTGAATGATACATACTCTAAGGCTACTGTGCGGGACTGAATTATTTCGCTGGTGAAGGAACCCAGGCTACATTCCAGGATCCACTCTCAATGCCATTTGTTCATATCTGAAAAACAGTATTTTTTAAAAATGGAATTCTTTTCCAAAAGACAGTTAATTGTTAGAGTCAGGAATGGCACAGGAGAGATCCAGGAAGATGATTTTAGGACATGGACTAGAAATTTTTAGGGGAAAGATCGTATGCTATCATGGCCCTTGTAAATTTGGGGATTTGCAAAGATTTTGAGGCACACATGTGCGAGTATCAAGGGTCTGCATTCCTGTCACTCAGGTCCAGATCGCTCTGCCTGACTTACTGGTTTTCTACAGGAACTTCCATTACCTCTGTGCTACCAGCAGGCGCCCTCCCCTGCTCATGCCCGTCTCTGCAGTGCTACTCGTGCTCCCACCTGTCCTCTGTCCAGACACAGCACCTGTGTGGACCATCTTCCTACACCAAGGGATTCTACAGGCTGTCAAATCACATCTATTGGATTTCAATGTTTGTAGCCTCCTGTGTCAGTGGACAAGTGGCCTAGAGCAAGTGCCCTGCCACTGCGCACCACTGAGTAAACTGTCTCTGCACATAGAGTCGGAATTTCCCATGCCCACAGGCCCCTCCACTGAAGAGTAATCTAACCAATGATATGCACCCAGAGTCTAATATGCCCTGGCTCAAATTACCCCATTGGGTAGGGTTAATGTGTCCATATCACTGTTCACCTGTGACCTATCTGTCTGGGCTTGAAGCAAGCCACAGTCTTCCATGCACCTGGCTGGGTATGTGCCTTCTTTGTCCATCCAATCATAACCATCATCATCGTAATCACAGCTTATTTTGTGCCAGGCTCTGTCCTAAGCATTTTGATCTTTGTGATAAGGGTGAGTTAGATGCAGTTATCCCCATTTTATATATAGATAACTTGCCCAGGATCACATAGCAAATAAGCCAGTAAGTGGCAAAGCTAGGATTCTAAGCCAGATTGTCTGTTCTGATGCTCTGATGCTCCCCAAGTGGGTCCCATGTCCTAGAGATGAAAGGGTGGGGTTGTGGGGAGGGGAAGGGGGACAAGTTTTTAGTAGTCCATTTTGGTGTATGGTTCAAGTCAACTTCACTAACTGAGTTTTAAATCTTAAGCTGTTTGTTAATTTAATTTTTAAGCTGTTTGTTAATTTCTGACTCCTGTATATATTTCTCGGTTCAGAGTTTAACACCGAAAATGGGTTGTAAATTAATGGCTCCCTCAGAAAGCCCAACATTAACCTGGTCCTATTTTACTGAAGTAGCATAAAGGGTTAAAAACTAATAACCCCTTTCTTCCAGTTTAGTCCTAGAGACACATATGGCTCCACCTGGATGAGAGCCACTTTGGGGATACTTTGCTCATCAGGGAGCATTCAAGCCGCCCTTGTCCAAGAACTAGCCCTTCTTCCTCAATACTTGGACCATCACTGTATCAGCCTCTCCTTCAGTCTTTTTGGTCCTCCAGCGGCCTTACCCACAGCTCAAATTTTCCATGCAATCCCAGGTTTTGTCCCATGACCAACAAGACTAGAGGAAGGCAAAGAGTCTCGTGTTTTTTGGATAGTCCAGTGTCTTTGAGAAACCAGAGACATAGTTACATATCCTAGCCATCACTGGAGCCCCAAGAGCACACCGTTGCCCACTTTGATCTCTTACCTCACTTTACTATAGCATCAGAGTCTAAAGCAAAAGTGTGCAACACTTACTGAGCGCCCATTATACACCTGGGATGTGGTAGTAAGAGACAAATGTGGCTTCTCTTTGGCTTCCCTCCTTTTAGAATCCATTCAGCCTGTGTTAAACAACTGTGATGTGTATGAATCTATATTTTCTTTACCTGAGTCCCAGGAAAACTGAATGATATTCGGAACCAAACCTGAAAAGATACCTCGGCGTCCAAAAATAGAAAGACCCTTGCAATTCTCTGAAAGATAATGATTTAGAGTAGGATTTTTAACTGTTCATAGGGCCTACAAATCTTCTGATATTGTTTGTAATTTCCTGCATATATACTTATGTGCATATATCTTTGGAAAGGGTCTATAACCTCATTAGAATCTCAAAAACCTCCAGGAACCAAAAATGATTAAGAAACCACTGCTGTAGAGTAACTTCTAATGAGCAGATTCCTAAGTTAAAATCTGGTAGCAGTTGAATCCTGGGGCTCCTGTCTTATCAATGGGAGACATCAAGTCCACTGGATGTCCAAAGTGTTATGGGTACTGAACCTTCAAGCTCTGCTTCTCCCATTTGTCCCCCTGCATGGCAACTGTGAAAGGTGTTGTCCACAGATTTCTCTCCCTTAAACTCTTCTTCCTACTTTTCCATGTAATGGAAGAAACATGTAGACAAGATATCCACACATTGACGGTATAAAAATTATGATTAGATATGTCCAATCTAAAAGAAGTCAATTTCGGGGTGCCTGGATGGCCCAGTTTATTAACCATCTGATTCTTGATTTTGGTTCAGGTCATGATCTCAGGGCTGTCAGATCAAGCCCTGCACTGGGCTCCCAGCTCAGCGGGGGTCCGCTTGAGATTCTCTCTCTCTTTCCCCCTCTGCCTCTCCCACTCATAGCTCTTGCTCTCACTCTCTCTCTCTAAAATAAATAAATAAATATTTTTTTAAGTCAGTTTCCTTTCACTTTTCTTTTAAGTTCGTTAAATTAAAAATTAAAACTTTATTATGAGGCTCTAGACCAATAACACAAAAATAGCAAAGAGGCAATGAAATATTATCAGTCTTTCAATCTGGAGAGTCTTTTTTCAAATACCCAGGAAATCTATGGACCATATAAAGATTCTCGATATAATGATAAACTCAGTGTAGCTAAAACAAGTCATTCTTTTGCTAAAATAAGTTCCTTATTATCATCTCTTGATAAATTAAAAAATAACTCTTCTGCCTTCCTCAACTCCCTCCTATGTTTTCTCCCCTTTCTCAAACTTAAATACCAACCTTGTTACTATTCTCTTGCTTTCTTAAAATTTTTTCTTAATTGACAAACATATATGTTTCCAAAGGGGAGAATGACAATACTACAATTTGCTGACAATTTCACATAAGACGCAACCTGGGATTTTCTGTTTACTCTTAAAGAAGTGAAATATCAACTTCCTAAATGAAAGCTTCTAGGAGTATAGCTTGAAATTTATACACAATGGCACCCTGAACAACTCACCAGGGAAAATGTTGCAACCCACAGCTGTTCAAAACTGCCTGTAATTCAAAGCTCTCTCCAAGCTGTTTCTTAGCAGGACCTACATCACCTAATACAATCATTTGCCAATCTTTCTTTAAAGATTTTGGTTTCATAAAATTGATTTAGAGTAAATCCAAGACAGGATGACAGAGAATATGGTGTCACTCTCCAGGGAGATCTAATGTCAGATAGTTCAAGATATGGGGGGGGGGGGGGCGGGCAAGGGCCCTATTTTTTCACTGGCAGCAAACTTCCTCTCCGGGAGAAAAATGGCTTTTCTCTGATTGTCTCTTTGGTTATGAAAGGAAACTCACACAATAGCATGATCAAGGACATGACAATGAGAGAGCTGAATAGTTCCACATTTTTGTATGGAAGGAGCTTTGTGTTGCCAGGAGTGAGGAGGGGATGGCAGATTAGAAAGACAGAAGTGAGAGAAGAAAGAAAAAAATGTCAGTTGGCAGAAGGCCAGAGAGCAGAACTTTTCAAAACAGGGGAAACTAATATTTTATTTTGAGTGATCTGCTTCAGGGCAACTCCCAGCTCCCATTTTTACCATAAAATCTTTATGAAGTTTCCTACTTCCATGAGTGGAATCTGAGGTAAATGAGGAGAAGACATGGTGGTATATATTTTGGTTGACTCAGGGCATAGACAAGGGAATAGATAGGGGAGTCAAGAGGATGTGAATCTGAAAATCCTCAGAAGCAGGAAATTAGACCAATAAATGACTAAAAGGATGTGTTCCCCTGGGAATCCTCAGAGATGTCCAGGGGATGCTGTCACTTAGGCTTTGCCAGACAAACAGAACCACTATATGGGATTGACTAGAAGGCTTACACCTCAGACAGCTGTGGGAGTTGCTGAGGCATTCTATGGAAGACTATTGCCTCCTTGTCGGCTGTGGGCTGGAAGTCTCTGTAGAGCCTCAGAACCAGCAGTTGGGAAGAAAAACTGGACGTGAAAGGGGGAAAGCAAGGACAAACTGAAGCCACAATGGCAAAATAAGACCTTCATCTCTCTCTTACCACCTCCAACCTCGACAACACAGATGACCTGCAGAAGGAGTTGGCACTCTTCACCACGGAGCTGTGCACCCATCTGGCCTCGGACATGGAGAAGCTCAAGGGGCTGATCCAGCAGGAGCAGAATTGCTGTGGGCTTGGCTACTGCTTTGAGGGAACAAGATGAACCAGTAAATTAGTAAAAATGCACCTGAACTTTGAGAGCGACACGTACCCCATGCCGAACTTCAATAAACAATGGCTCACTATGGGCTATGGTGAAAAGAATCACTCCCGTTTTCACACGGTTTTCCTGGACCTACAGATCCTAGTGATACAAGAGATAGCACCATACATTAGTCATCAACTTAGAACATATACCACATCCTGGAGGGCTTTACCATAACTCTACAAGGTGTTGCTATCCAGATGCCATGAAAACTAAATCTTCAAAAGGCTTTTCCAGCATTCTGTCAAGCCAGAGATTTCGGGGTGATGGGAAACATGGTAAGATCAATGAATTCCATCAGCACGAGTTCGTTGCTACACTTCAGCAGCTGTTAAATGAGTTCCTTGGTCAGGAGCAATGCTGTGGGGATACCTTGCTGCAAATCATATTATGTAAGTCCACAGATGGTGGTTTTGGCAAAAGCGCTGAGGGCAAGGAAAACAAATCCATATCTACGGTGTCTCTTCCAGTGAGAACAAAGCCCTGCTTCTTCCAAGATGGATGTGGTCCAATGCAATCAACCTGCCACCAGGTGGCTGTCTCATCCTTTGGGGAATGAAGCCATATCAGGGGTGGCCTCTGTTGTTGGCAGGCCGACAAATCAGTCTTCGTAAGTAGAAGACCATGTTGATGAGTCCATCTATAACCTCCATCCCTGACACTATGGCCCTTTTGTCACAAGCCCACTGGGCAAGGAGGGGGTGACTGGGGAAAGACCCTGAATGACATCCACAGAGTAGGGCATCTTGTCCATCTAATGATTAAGATCCTCCTCTACCAGGGTTGCTTTTTGATGAATAGTCACATGAGACAAATATCTTCATGCCCTATGTCCCTTCAGAAAAATCTATCCATACACCTACTTGTCACCAGTTTTCCAGTTGTGCTTCTCCTTGGGTAGACCCTGTGTAGCTGGGCCCCCAGCAGACACTAAACCAAGTGTGGGTGATGGTTGAATGAGGTCGAAAAAATAACCCGGAGACCATAATGGAGACATAGGTTTCCTGGGGGAAATTACATACAGGGTGTCCAGGAGCAGCCAAGTAGACAAAGCATCTGCTGCTGGGATCTACGTGCAGCAAATTATGTGTAACCACTTAGCCTAGCAACTACCTGTAGCCTCTCCCTCCTTGCACAGCCAGCATTCCAAGGAGATCAGGGGTTGCCATCCAGACTCTCTTTCTTACAAAGGAGATGCTCCAGGTTGGCTACCTCCGGAGCCCCTGACCTTGAATCCCAAGCAACACGTTCTGCCTGATGGGGATATAGAGGGAGGACAGGATCTCTACATTCTCGAGAGAGTGATTAGCAGGGACAGTCAGGGTGTGTTTGCACAAACAAGTTTTCCAGCACATACCATACAGACCCAAATATTCAGTCACTAAATATTTCAGTCACTGGCCATCTAGTCAAACCACTAGCCATTGTTTATGAATTAATACAGACCCCTATCTTGGGCCATCTCTTCTTCCAGGAAAAATGAATAACTAGATGTATTCTTTGAACTGTACAATACCCTTCATTATTATAATTCAGAGTTGCCTCAGAGTGGGCCAGTAGTGGTGAGCTATCTGCTTTCTGGATGGGCCAGCATATCATGCTGACTAAAAACGAGGCATGAATTTTTTTCTTCCTCTGTCAACCTTAGTCATAGGGAACACCCCAGGAAGCTGTATGTGTGATTCAGGAAAGAGGAAACAAGATAGCAAGGAAAAGGTCCATAGATATCTGGGCCACGTGCTCATTCAACTTTCTAAGCAGTCAAGATCTGTACATGCTACTCTGAATGCCAACTTTATGGTTTGGTGGGCCAGCCAACACCAAGTTTATAACAGGCAGCTCGTGTTCACTTGGTGGCCCGTGGCCAAGTGTTGAGTCTCAACTACGGTCCAGTAGTAAGCCAAAAGCTGTTTCTCAAAAGAAGAATAACCATCTACAAAGTATGGCCGCGCTTTGTTCCAAAATTCTAAAGGAGGTATGCAGTATAATTCACCTGCCAGGGCCCACCCACCAAGGCTCCATACACATCTCAGTCTACACAGACACTTCAAGTAGCATCAGATCTACTGGGTCACATGGCAGAACAGTTCTACAGCACACTGGACCTGTTGCAGAGTATTCTCTTCTTCTGGACCATATTTTGACCCATTTCTGTAACCACCCAAATATACACATGATATACAATCACTTCTATTTTTTCTCCACAAATTTACAACTTGAGTAAGAAAAGGGGCTATTTGTTGTCTGTTCCTCAAATACTCTAACACATGTGGGGACTCTACCTATCCTTATTGAAATATTTAAGGAAAGGGTAGCCCCCTAAGACTGGCCTTCCTCAGGGCACTGGTGACTGACATGTGACTGACATATAGGACATATAGGTCCTAAAAATGAAGGAAGGGGCCAAAAGGTGATGACTAGAAGACCACTCCTCTGACACCAGAACAATTTGTTACAAAGCAAAAAATTCAGTTAATCACCTCTTCAATTTTTTCCACTGCGCTGAGCACTCAGTTTGACTGATGGACCAGTCATTTTGGCCCTACAGACTGTAAATAACAACCCTAAGTTTCCATGAAAACGGAGGCCTTCAGTGAAACAGGGGATCATTTTGACTATGTGAACCTTATAATTCCAAACTATTTGCTTCTTATCATATTTACTTTGTATTTTTTCAGGCCAAACTGAACAAAAATGCTAATTTAGCCCAGTTTGAAAAACAAAGAAGACAGAGATTTCACTTGAAATGGGATCGTTCTTATTCTTGTCATCTCCACCTCGGACATAGACATTTAATATTTAAATGTTATTCCCTGTGAGACCTGGACTTTCAGCATTTTGTGGCTATGACAGAATTCAAATTTCAGATTCTACCTTGTGTGAAAATATCATTTCAAAGTGTGTGCCCCAGGAGAATAATAATAAACCTGAGTGTTGGCATTTTTTAAAATGAACCTTTTGCAGAGGTCTCTTAAAATATTGCTTATTCTCTCTTCTTCCTAGACAACAGCAGGTAAACCATGATGCCTTTCATTTCCCCCAAGTTCAGTCTGAATCAGTTACCAAATTACTTATTGTAAGCAGAATGAGTAACTGCAAAATGAAGTAAGATTATTGTGTCTGCATTTAATACATTAATTATAATATATTATAATAGGCTAACCTTGCCCTTTTATTCTAATTTAAAATGTTACATTAATTGTCTCTAATTATAATTTGACTATTAAAAGCATGTCTGTTGTTTTCCTTTGTTATTAGTATAATCCTGAAAACACCTGCCGACAATCTACTAAGTACTAAGGTTGCAGTGATTAATAGTAGCAAATCCTATGAAATCACTTTTTATCCTCAAGCAGTCTGAATAAATTGGGCCGTTAAAATATCTTAGCTTAAATGCTACATTGCTCTGGCATGTTTCATAAGGTTGCATCAGTTGTCACTTTGCATCCCATAATTCACTCAGCGTGACAAATGCAACATGCAGGATTTAACCGTGTACTGTTCATTACTGACTTGGTCTGGCCAGGCTTAGTGGGGGAGCATGTCCTCCATAAAAACATTAATAAAATTACGGAAACAATAGTTTTAAGATTTCCTTTTTTTAAATTTCCTTTTAAAAAAGAAAAAGGGGTGGGGGGACAAACCATAAGAGACTCTTAAAAATAGAGAACAAACTGAGGTTTGATGGAGGGAAGTGGGTGGGGGATGGGCTGGATGGGGGATGGGTATTAAAGAGGACACTTGTTATGATGAGCACTGAGTGTTGTATGTAAGTGATGAGTCACTGAATTCCACTCCTGAACCCAATATTGCACTGCATGTTGACTAACTAGAATTTAAATAAAAATTTGAAGAAAAAAGATTTTCTTTAAAGATCATTTTCTTGTTTGGATCCTTCCAGACTTTTTCCATAGTGTCTATGGAATAGTATTCCAATGACTTCCTGAAAGAGAACGACTTTAAGCAAATACACACTGTAAGCGCTATATTTTGACATATGCCAGAATGACTATCTAATTTCTGCATTAATTAGAGTCAGCTCTTTTGCTGTGCACTCTTTATATGACCGAAAAGGTAATTAACAGAAAGGTAGAAACATGGAGGAAAGCATTGTCGGGTTTCTATTGAGCTTTTTGTTTCCTAAGTTTGTTATGGTCTGTTTTTATGTGTTAAGACCTTCTGCCTTAATTGAATCTATTAACAGATTCAAAAAAAAAATCTGAATTTTACATCAAGAAGCCAGAATTGGCAAGTATTTTAAAGCCTTCTACCACTGTGCCATTGGCATATGTGGCAACAAGAGAGTCCCCCAAACTTCAAGGTAAGTCTGAACATGAAATTGCAATCAATCAACCAATAAAATAAAAGTTCAATAACTAAAATAAATTGTCAGAAAAGGTAACCCACCTTAAACAGTATTCTGAAACAAATGGCTGAGAAATTTGAATACACCCAAATTCCAGTCATAATTTCAGAAGCAGGGAATTGTTAAAATTACTGTATTCTATACCTGAAAATAATGTGACCCTGCATGTTAACTAACTGGAATTAAGATAAAGACTTCAAATAAAAAAATAAATAAGCAAATAAATTAAAAGTTTAAAAAAATTATTTATACAAAAAATACACCAGAAGCCTATGATTCTATTTGCAGCACAATCAGTTGCACAGTGAAAGAAAATGTTAGTGAAGAATGAGCCTGATGCTCAGAGAAAGCAAAGGACCAGACCCATACAGACACTTCCTCAGAGTCGAGATGGATGCATCAGGATCTCATGATTCCAAGACATCAGAAGCCAGAATCACCCAACCACCTCCCGGGCTCCAATTCCATTCTGGTACCACCTCCAGAGTGTAATTTGGCTTCCCAGGTAAGTTTTCAACAGAAACACTGTTGAACCATAGAGATAACATTCCGGTCCCCTTGACATTCACTTATTCAACAAACAGTAATTGAGCAACTTCTGTGTACCAAACATCCTGCCAAAAACTGGGAAATACGGTACTGAACTACTGCCCTGTGGACCAGAAGTCTAGCCAGAGAGCAGACATTAAATAAATTAACATACAAAGAAATGTATAGGGACAGCTGAGTGGCTCAGTCAGTTAAGGGTCTGCTTTCGGCTCAGGTCATGATCCCAGGGTCCTGGGATCCAGCTCCGCATTCGGCTCCTTCCTCAGCAGGGAGTCTGCTTCTCCCTCTTCCTCTGCCTGCTACTCCCCGTGCTTGTGCCCTCTGTGTCTCTCTCTGACAAATAAATAAATAAAATCTTAAAATATATATATATATATAATTATACATTTTATTAAGTGTTACAAAGAAAGGATAAGAAACAATAACTAGAAGGACATAATTTGATCAGAAGGTCAGGAGGGCCCTCTGTGCGGAAGAGATGTTTAATTGATATTTGAAACGTGCAGTAACCTGGCAAAGCGTTGGGTAGGAACAGCACCCACAGAGGGACCAACAGGCCTGAGGACCTGGAAGCAAGAAGGGCTTGGAGCCTGTGAGGATTTCCATCCAAGAAAATACCAGTGTGAATAAGGTGAAGGGGGATGGAGGGGCGTGGTGCCAAAGACAAAGCTGGAGAGGGAGGGAAGGCTCAGACCCTCAGACCAGGCAGTGCCAAATTCCTTAGAATTTGGACTTCATTCTGATAGTAGCCAGACACAGAAGGATTTCAAGATTGAGAGGAACATGATCTAAATGATATTCCTTAAAGATCACTCCAGTCATCCTATGGAGCAAGAACTAGAAGGGATTGAGAGTGGTGGTGGGGAAACAAGTTGGGAGCTCTTGTGGAAATCCAGACAAGAGATGCACACTGTGACTAGGATGCAGACAAGTCCCCGTGAATTATAAATTACTAAAGTGGCATTTCAATTTAACCATCAGTCTCTTCTTATTTTGGCCACAGGGTTTCCATGCTCGGCTCTGGCTACAATGCCAAAATATAGATTCCACACCACACCTGGTTGACGGCTACCCTCTGGTTCTGCTTCCCCGGACTGCGTTTGGGTCACCAGCTGGCCTCCTCCTTGGATGCCATCCTTATCTCCTCTCACCCGAGATGCAACATTTGAACAGGACAAGTCCCTCAGTAATGAGCCTTGGGAACAAGGATGTATAAAGAACCTGAATTAGCGAGTTTGCCACTTGGTCTTCCTATGGTGAACATTGGCTCCCCTTTGTAGCTGTAACAAATGACTAGGGTCAATGTTAAGAGCTCAAGAGCTCCATCTCCATTAGAAAATCAGTCGTTCTCGACTGATAATAGCAGTTACTGAGCACTCAGCATGTGCCAAACCCTATTCTAAGCACTTTACTTGAATCCACCCATCTCCATGCATTTAAACATTGGAATGTTCCAGGACTCATCCCTCATCCTCTACTCTATCTGGACTCACTCCTTAAGTGAGCTCATCCATTTCCATGGTCTCAATGCCATCCATACACTGACAACTCCCAAGTTTCTGTCGCCTCTCGCTCTTGACCTCCAAATTGCTATACAGCTGTGTCCTAAACATCTCCACTAGGCTGGCCAATTGTTATCCACCTTTCCAAACTGAACTCCTGATTCCTCCCTTCCAAAAGTAAAACATTTCCCTTAGCATTGCCCACCTAAGTAAAAGGCAATCCATTTTTCCTATTGGAAATCTCTTGTGGAGAGAGAAGATGAGGTCTGCCTTTGCTCTCTTGTTCCATCTTCTCACCAGACTGGGCACACAGGGCAGATAAAGGGGGAGAAAAGGCCATGTGATGGGTGTTCCTGTCTTTGGAGGCTGGTACCCTCTGATGGGCAGCACACACTGCTGTGTCTTTCTTTTAGGAGGCATGTTTGGGGTCTTCCACTCCCTCTGCTCCAACAGCAGTTTCTGGAAGTAGACCCCACAAAGACTCTCCCTATTGAAGGTATCTCATCTTCTTAGGTAGTGACCCCACCTTCTATAGAGTTCTCTCTAGCCCAAAGGATACCCTCTTGTCAAACTCGGGCTCCTCCCATTTTAGCGCTTTCTCCTTGCTCTGTGGCCAGGGGCATCTCCAGCCAGTCTCTCCTTTTACATTTACCAAAGAAAGCCAAGCACCTATTTCTGAGTCTCACAAATTCAGAGAACATGTCACTTCTCAGGGCAGTCCTCCTGAATCCCCCTTTCCTTGACTTGAAGCAGGTGGGGAAAAGGGGAGAAATGTGGAGAATGTGGACAGCTCTCTCTAAAGTGATTCTCTTGCACCAATCCCTTTTCTCATCACTCACTTCTGTTTTAATATACAGGCTGGGGGCACCTGGGTGGCTCAGTCAGTAAAGCATCTGCCTTTGGCTCGGAACATGATCCCAGAATGCCAGGATCGAGCCCTGCATCTGGATCCCTGCTCAGCAGAGAGACTTCCCCTACCCCTCACCCTACTTGTGCTCTCCCTCTCTCTCCTGGGTGCGCTCTCTCTCTCTCTCTCAAATAAATAAACAAAATCTTAAAAAAAAAAAAAAAACAGTCTGAAGGTGGCCTACGTAAGACTTTTGGACCACTTATTAATACATCCTACATAGATACTCTCTCATAGAATATCTCCACTTCCAGCAAATTTTCTCATCTCTGCTTCTCTCTCCCTCTCTCTCTCTCCCTCTCTCTCTCTCTCAATCTATACTGTCCAATACAATAGCCACGAACCACATGTGGCTATTTTAATTAAAATTAATAAAAATTAAAATTCAGTTTCTTGGTTGGTCTAGCCACATTTCAAGTACTTGTTTCTGTCATCGCAGAAAGTTCCGTTAGATGGCGCTGCTCCAGATCCCGAGCTTTCATGACTTACCTCTAACACGGCTTCGGTAGATTGCCCATAACCCAAGTCTGTGGGACTTTTCTCTACAGAACAGCCCTTCAAATGCCAACAGGCAACAAGCACTGAATATCAGGAGTAAATAAGGTCAAGTGTAAAGAACAACAGGCCGTGGAAGTTAGAGAGTATCCACCATGTTTAAAGGAGTAGAGACCCAGCACCAGTCATTGTTGCCATGTGAAAATGTAAACCCAGCAATGTTGGCCCTTTCAAATTTCAACTGTAGCTAGGAATACAGAGATTGATATAAAATCCTAATGTTTAAAATTAAAATAGGTTTTTTTTCCTAATTATATGTGCTCATTTAAAAACAGTCAAGAGACACATAAAGCTATGTGGAATAATAGGTATCACCTGAAATGCCATTACTCTGTACTGACCACCACTAACATTCGGTGACCATATTGTTATGCACCAGCCCCTCCTTATACCTATGCACATGCAAATGTAATTATACCTAAGTAGAACATTATACATGCTACTTTTTCTCCATGGGCAATATTTTGTGACTTTTTCCCTTTTCTTTCCCATGCTTCTTTTTTGACTTTTCACTCTTGGTTCGGCCAAACAAAAAGGTCCAGCTCAAAGATCATCAATTTGTAATTTTTTGTCTTTCACATATCCTAACTCTTTTCATATTCTGTTTCTTGGCTTACGTTTTCTAGAGAGAAAAAAAAAATCTAATATTCTGCTGTGCAAACCATTGACCAGCCTACCACTAGTTTAATCAGCTTGAAGGAGACCTGAGTCCTACTCCTTAATGCACTATGGATGGAGGTAGCACCCAGCTTCTTCAGCTCTCAGGGCAGCTGAAAGCTGAAGAAGGCTCAAAAATATTTCTGCTGCATACTGAATAGTATAGCACAAGAATTAAAAGCAAAATTTCTGAGCGAAACTAGATTTAAATTCTGAATTTACTACCTTACTGTGTGACCTTGAGCCACCTACTTAGCCTCTCTGTGCTGAATTTTCCCTGTCTCAGAATTAAGAATCATAATAGTACCGAATTCTTAGGATTGTTCTGAGGATATATGTGTAAAAGGCATAGAACAGTATTTGGCCCGTGGTAAATATTAAATAAATGTTAGCTAATGATAATTTTTTGTTATTTTTCCCCTAATCTGAAGAGTGTACAGTTGTCAAAGCTTCCATTCAACAGGACCACTGAAGAGAAAGGCTCTTTTCTACCTGATAGGTATCTCTGTAATTCAACGAGAATTCTTTTATATTTTAGGAAATCATAACATCCAAAATATCTACTGTGCTTCTGTTTTCAGTGGTTTCAGGCTAAACAAGTTTCTACCATTCATTTATAAGACCTTTAAAGAATGAGCTTTCTTCTCTCTCCCTTTCTTGACCATTATGGTGTGAGCAGTTGACGCTGTTCCTCACCATGTCTTCTCACAGACTTTCAGGATCAAGTGATTCTTGGCCAAGAAATAAAAGCAGAATCATTCCACTCCCCCAATGAATTCAGATAAAACTGGTGACAAAATCAGGCACAGCTCTGAGAGGAGACACTGGAAAAGAATGAAGCTGGGTCTATAAGGAATTATACATGAGATGCCACACATATGTCTGCTGTATGAAGGTCACCAACATCTTACCATATCATGCTGAAAACACCACTACTATCTGAACAACTGGACATGCTCTACTGGGAAATTGATTTTTCTCCTGTTTCTATGCTTCTGTAAGAGTAGGTTGGTTCACTAATAACTATGTGAAACTTTGGGGTGCCTGGGTAGCTCAGTCGAGTGAACAACCAACTCTTGGTTTCACTCAGGTCTTGTGGGTCACGGGGTCAAGCCCCATGATGGGCTCCACATTCAGAGGGGAGTCTGCTTGAAAATTATCTCTCTCTGTCCCTCCCCCGACTCACACACATATGCACTCTCCTTCTCACTCTCTCTAATAAATTAATAAATCTTTTTAAAAAAATAACTTGTGAAACTTTTGTTGGGGAGAGAGAAGGAATAAGTTTCATTCATAAATGAAGGAGACCCTCTTCTAGTCCTCAAAGAATCCTCAACCTAGTAGAGGAGTTAAATACATCACCAATCACTATAATACAAGGAGAAAATAACAGGGTCATAAAAAGGGAGTAAGTAGACCCTTAAATTGTTGCAGAAACTTTGGTCACATGGTCCCCCTTTGTTTTGGAATTTAATCCAGCTGCTCTCTTCAGCAAATTACAGATAAATGGAGTTGTATAAACTATGTCTTGGGGATAAAATTTTCACACTGTGTATTGATCAGAAGAGGCAGTGTGTGTTGCAGTAACAAATAAGCCAAAAGTTGAATTAGAAGAACATTTACTTCTTGCTTATCATAAATTGACAGGCTGGATCCGCTTATCATAGCTGCTGAGAAGTCCAGGCTAATGCGAGCTCCACCTCAACACATGCATACACCATAGTAAAAGGTAATTTGTTGGTTTGGGGTTTTGTTTTTTTTTAAGCATGTCCAGTTATGTTTCTTAGCATTTCTGCCTAGAAGAAACACCCTTCATTTCCGCTCACGTTTTATTTGCCAAAGCAAGTCACATAGCCTCACCAAGTTCACCAGGTGAAGGATGTCTAGTCTTCTCACCAGAAGGACCCCTGCATGCTTGAAAGAAGTGATCAGTCTCACCACTCTCTGACCCAAATATGCACACACACACACACACACACACACACACACACACACAAGTATCTTTTTTTTCTGGGACTGATCTCAACTCCCTCTAGATCCTAACTCCCAGTGATGTGCAAGAATCCTGTTCAGGATTTCCCTACAGACCTTTGATTACTTCTAACCCCCATTCCCTAAAGACTCTCAAATGTAATGGGAGAAGTTGGGTCAAGGCCCTCAGACCAGTCCTTTGCCTTGTCCTCTCCCAATGCCCTGCTCTTCCTGAGCTCTAAGCTCAGGCCTCCAAATTTGAGAGTTTTGTTATTTAAAGGAAAGCTTTGGCTACCCTACAACCCAGCAATTGCACTACTGGATATTTATCCTAAAGATACAAACATAGTGATCCGGAGGGGCATGTGCACACAAATGTTTATAGCAACAATGTCCACAATAGTCAAACTGTGGAAAGAACCTAGATGTCCATCAACAGATGAATGGATAAAGAAGATGTGGTATATATACACAATGGAATACTATGCAGCCATCAAAAGAAATGAAATCTTGCCATTTGCAACGACGTGGATGGAACTAGAGGGTATTATGCTTAGCTAAATAAGTCAATCAGAGAAAGACAATTATCATATGATCTCCCTGATGAGGAAGTTGAGAGGCAACGTGGGGGTTTGGGGGGTAGGAAAGGAGTAAATGAAACAAGATGGGATCAGGAGGGAGACAAACCATAAGAGACTCTTAATGTCACAAAACAAACTGAGGGTTGCCGGGGGAGGGGGGCAGGGAGAGGGGGGTGGGGTTATGGACATTGGGGAGCGTATGTGCTACGGTGAGTGCTGTGAAGTGTGTAAACCTGGCGATTGACAGGCCTATACCCCTGGGGCAAATAATATATTATGTGTTAATAAAAATAAATGAATAAATAATAAATAAATTTGGGAATTCAGAAAGGCATGTTCTTTTCAACAAAGCCTGGCTTTCAATAACTGCCTCACAGTAGATTTAACAAATCCACTGTAAGAGGTATGAATTGGACAATGACAAATCAGCTATGTGAAAACGTGAAACTCTTTATTTTTATATCTGCACACACTTGACAAGCTTCCACTCTTGCTTGACAGCAAAAAAAAAAAAAAAAAAAAGAAAGAAATTTAGTCCAATCCACCAAAGTTGGCCCATCCCAGAAGCATCTTTTGATTCACTTCAGGAATTACTATCTCAGTCAACATCATCCAAATCTCTTCCCAGCTTCCTTCTACTCCTTCCCTTTGACTCTACAGCCTGGGGGAAGGGCTGCCCCACTCAATTCTACAGGTGGGTTCCAGGCACACAGGAAAACTCAGACATCCTTCCCAAGTCATGTGGTGAGGGCCCAGACACTCGCCATTCCTCTCAGCTGCACCACTCCATGGTTTTTTCCTACCTAGTTGTGGGTAAAGCACATCTGTCAACCCCACAACTTCATGGGAATTCCTAAAGAAGGCACCAGCTTCATGTTCTAAAACTGCCTTTCAAGTCCAATGGGACACTCTCAGGGACCCCTGAGGCTGGTGAAAGATGCAGAGAGAACAGGGCAAGGACCCTTCATACCCCCGCAAAAAGGAGAAAGGGGAAAGGACCAGAAGCCTAATATAACACTTCTTAAAGTGTGCCTTCTCTACAAAAGTCCCTTCTCCTCTCCAAGATGGCTTTACATTTTCTCCTCTAGGCAAGAAGATGTTGAACCAGCTCTGGGATCACAGTCATTTTCGTTCAACCATGACAAGCTGTCATTGGTTGTGGACTTGGCTAATGCAAGTGTGGGTAGTCACCAAGAAAGGAAGCCGACCTTGTGGTCCAATGTTTTAAGTTATTTCCACATGTAAATACTTCATAATTGATCCCTCTACAACTTGATCATTGAAGGTCAAGCTTGTAACTTATCTTTTGTTCCCTAAAATGTATAGTGCACAAAAGCCTAATTAATATTTTTAAATAGTGAACATACAATATATAACCGATACTTTGAAAAAGTTTTCACTATCATCCCCTCATATTTCTTCTGCCTCTTTGGTCACAGGTCCTTACATAGAAGAATCCATTGACACCTTCTGCCCAAAAGTCAGGAGTAACACAACCTGGGGGTGGGTTAAGGTTCACAGGTGTTGGATTCAGACCAGTTGGAACATAAACTGGCTTTCCAAGGACAATCAATCAAGAATTGAAAAGAAGTGGGGGCGCCTGGGTGGCTCAGTGGGTTAAGCCTCTGCCTTCAGCTCAGGTAATGATCCCAGGGTCCTGGGATCGAGTCCCACATCAGGCTCTCTCCTTGGTGGGGATCCTGCTTCTCCCTCTCTCTCTGCCTGCCTCTCTGTCTACTTGTGATTCTGTGTCTGTCAATAAAATAAATTTTTAAAATCTTAAAAAAAAAAAGAATTGAAAAGAAGCCAAGAATTGGGTCAAGCCTAAAGAGTCAGCGTTGGGTTCTATTTCTTATTTTATTAGGAAAGATTATCTATTTATCTTCAGGTCAGTCGAAATGAAGGTCTTTCAAGTTTTTACACTTTTTATGTTGTTTCCACATATTGAGTAACAGGAATAGAACGTTCTATCATTCTCTCCTTCCTCTCACTCCCTCTCAGCACACATACACAAACACACAAGTCTTACACATAGAGAGGGTATTCCCCAGTTATTTTAGCGGTCAGTGAACCAATATGTGTAAAAAGTTTTGCAATCTGTAATAGGCTTTGAAAATGTAAGTTCGTTTTTGTAGAAAATGACAATTTTTATTATATCTTTTGAACAGTATTCATGGAGTGTTAACTTCATGGAGTTGCAACTCTTAACATTGCAACAATAGAACACAATAGACATGACTATGGCAACAGGCATCACAAAAACATGGTTTGAACCTGACTCTGTCATCCACTAGCTGGGACCCTGAGCAAGGTTCTTACACTCACAGAGGCTTAACTACACCACCTGTAAAATGGAGATAATACCTCAGAGGAATATGGTCAGGATTAATGTATATTTAAAGCACTTAATGAATATATAAAGAGCTCGGTAAAGAGTCCATTATTACTTTTCACTACTTTATTTGATTTTTTTAAATTTTTCCTACCTTTTTTTCACTTTTGTCAATGTCCACTTTGCTTCTCTTGGACTCTTGCTTGATAGTGCAGGAGAATATACATTCCTGGGTCTGCCTTCGGCTCAGGTCATGATCCCGGAGTCCTAGGATCCAACTTTGCATCAGCTCCTTGCTCAGCAGGAAGACTGCTTCTCTCTCTCCCACTCCCCCTGCTTGTGTTCCCTCTCTCGCTGTCCCTTTCTCTGTCAAATAATAAATAAATAAAGCCTTTTTTAAAAAATACACATTCTTAGGAAGCTGAGCACTCTCCTTGGTGAGCATCCTTCCACAAGTGTTGTAGGAGGCTTACTTGGTAAATATCAAAAACAGGTCCTCTCTATACCTGAAGCATCCGATCTTATCTAGAGAGCCATTAGAAGCTAAGCAAAAAACAGAGGTAATTCTATTATGCCAGCTCACAAGGGGTCTCTAGCACCATGAGAAACCTTTGCTTAAGTATTTGGCAGTTCCCAACCTTATTATACCCACTGCATCATATCTGATGAACTACTATAAGGGCTTTGGCACAGATGAAATATGTTGCAGATTATATACAATTCCCCCTTCTCCAGCTCTCTCTCATCCTCGAAAGTTCACACAAATGCCTGAGTCCCATGTCCTTGGATGACCTCATTATACAGATCATTTAGAGTTTCCCCTAATTTCTGGTGAGTAATTCATTTTAAAACTTTGGTCACCACTAGTAAGTACGAATTACTTGTGACACACCTCACAATGGACATATATCAATTAAGAACAGCTGCTCCTATTGAGGGCTACTGGAATTAGTCAAAAAATATTGATGTGAAGTGACAGCTATTAGAATTTGCAGCAATCCAACCTATCTTATCATCTATACTCAGTTATATGTTAAATTTTATAATTCACTAAAAAAAGCTTTACTTCATTACTTATGCTTATTCTTCAATGATCCAAAGTGTTTAAAAGGACACCTGTTTTAGAAATGGTTGTTACATTTTCTTATCTCAAATATTCTTCATGTAGCTGCTCATGGTCACTTGGAATATCATGAATTGACTGCCACCCAGCTTTTATTAAACAGTTTTTAATAATGCAAGACTTATAAAGCAACTTGTGTTGAAACATGTTTCTATTTTTTTCTTTGTGTAGTATAATTAAGAATGAAATATTATATTTATTCGCCAGCATGTGTACTCCTGTATAGTTCATAATTGTGACTATTTCTAGAATAATTAGATGGAAAGCAAATAAAATTAAAGATACTTAATATAAATGTTTACCCTCAAGATACACCACCCATATTAAAGTGTCTGTAGATCTGGTGCTTATCTCAATGGGCAACCAACAGATGGAGTGCTCTGTTTGTCACATTATTTTGGAGCTTCTAAATGTGCCTAGTGGGAATTCCATTACTTGCACCAGCTGTACAGGTGACATCCTTGCCTTCCACTTGCCAGATTCAGAATATATGAGGCAGTTTTAAGCATGATTTTAAAATACAACATATGCAAATATGGCCATACTTGACATATTTACTCTGGTGCAAAAAAGAAAAAAATTTTGTCCTTTCTGCTTTAACCCCTGGAATTATGGGTTGTATAGTTTTCCATCTTCTGAATCTTTTTGCAAAAAGGTAATTTGATGGCTTTCTACATAAGGAGAAATTTTAAAGTCTTTTTTTTAAATACATACAGAAGGGAAACATGATTTCTTTTCTGTTGGAAAACTTTATAAAGAGTTCTTATTTTCTTATCAAAGAGAATTAAATGACTAAAAGAATCTGACAGACAGCTGGAAGGTACACTCAACCTGGAAATATCTTCTTTCCCAATGCCTGGAAGTTCTCCCTTAATGATGCATTATTTGCAATTCAGCATCTCTGTCCAGGCCCCCCTTTTATAACATGCAAAAAGCAGAGCCAAGATTGAAATCAAGTTTCACTAGCTACAGTGGTCTTACAACTCTCCCCTAGAACATACTGCTTCCCTTGGAGAATAATCACTAACAAAGTACAGTTGACCCTTATAAAATATGGGGGTTAGGGATGCCAATGGCCTTACACACTCAAAAATCCATGTATAACTTTTGACTCCCCCAAAACTAATACACTTCCTGAGCCTCAAATTCTGCCTCTATAAAATAAGAGTATTTATAGTTCTCAGGATCTAGACCTACCTTTAGGTCTCAGAGTCTTTGGGGGTTTAAAAACAGACAAGAGAGGCACCTGGGTGGCTCAGTGGGTAAAGCCTCTGCCTTCGGCTCAGGTCATGGTCTCGGGATCCTGGGATCGAGCCCCACATTGGGCTCTCTGCTCAGCTGGGAGCCTGCTTCCTCCTCTCTCTGTGCCTGCCTCTCTCCCTACTTGTGATCTCTTTCTCTCTCTCTGTCAAATAAATAAATAAAATCTTTTAAAAAATAAAATAAATAAATAAAATAAAAACAGACAAGAATGTTTGGTCAAGAAGAATCTTGGATTTTACTGGAGGAATGAGGTCCAACATTAGGAGTCAGGTCATGTTCCAGTTCACACCTGACTCAGAGGTTTTATAAGCCAGAATGTTACCATATTTTCTCAGTCTTCTCTGAGAAAACACCCCCTGCAAATACCCACGTACCAAGGGGTTATCTTGTCTGTGGACTGTATTTGTTATGACAGTCCATGATTTAAGAAAACCAACTTGGGTTCTCCACTGTTCTTTGAAGAAGGCACTTACCCTTGTTTTCGTATTAGTGAACCTGGTTCTTATCAGAGAAATGAGAGAATGAATCGCCATTCTCCTGCCATCCTTAGGGGAAACTGGAGAAAACAAAAAAGAGAAACTTTCCATCTGTCAGGTTCACTTCCTATTTTAATTTCAAATTAAAATTCTCATGATTAATAACTGTGTAATATTCATAGCTAGAACAGGCTAAAAGGTTATTATAAGGATTACTACAATGACTTACAAGGCACCAAAATGTAGGAGATGCTCAATAAATGCTCAGTCCCTTCTTCCCTCAGCGCCCCAAAGTCAATTCCTTCTGCAAGTTTTTATATCCTTCAGCCTTCTCCTGTATATCCCTATACACGCACACGCGCGCACACACATGCGCACACACACACACACACCCCTCTTAACCTGGTGGTTTTGAAGAAAACAAATAAAAGAAGCCTCCACCAGGAAAGTCTATGAGGTGAGGGATTTTCAAGGGGTCTGTCATTTCCTCACAAAGGAACTCACCAGAAATTGTGTTCTCTCCTTGGAGACCTAAATGGCTCTGTCTCTCTAGTCTAATGGCTAGATTTGGCTCAGCTGGGCTGCCCAGCACTCTTCCCTCCGAGTTCCCACCCCCTTAGGTCCTGACGTGAGCAAAACATCCTCAGGCACCCTCAGGCCAGCGCTACATGTCCAGGTCCACAACGATATGATTTATCTCAACCTGTCTTCTTCACAATGCCTCTTCAGGAACACAGAAGCCATTGAGCCTGGATTCAAATCACATGGTTCAAACCCAAAATGACTTTAACATTTGTTCCTTTCAGAGACCTTCTCGACAGAGTTTTATAAGCTGATGGTTTATATAGAGCAGGATTTCAGACTCCATATCTTCTCCCTTTTTTCTCCTGACAAGGAAAAGTTTTGGAAACAATATATATTTGTTCAGCCCAGGAAGAAGTGGGGGAACGGGAATATATTTATTTCACTTTAAAAAAAGAAAGAAACACTTAAACCCAGCGCTCAGTACACAGAGCGATGCCTCCAGAAACTGAAAAGGGATAAACCTGAGCACATTTAATGTTAGAATCTGGCCAACAGTTCTAAAGATTGGTTTCCAAATCTCAGCCCTAAAATCATTTCTTTCTCTCAGCGCACAGATACCAGGGAGCCAGTGGACCAAAAAAGGTGGATGGATAATTGGGCAGCAGCACAACTCATTTCCCAGTTGGCAACCTTTTAAAGCCTTTTAAATCCTAAATAGCAACTGGCCTTTCCATTCCTCCTTTTCCTCCTTCTGGCTGATGCCTGCAACAGACTGTGCTGCCTCTGTTCTGATGGGCCTGAAAACTCTGTCCACTGCCTATATCAGGAAAAACACCCAATGCAAACCATCTGAAGATAAATAACCAGCCATTTAATAACACAGAATGTTTCCTGGTATCCAAGCTTCTGCCTAATAGTAAAATCCTGTTTTCAGCTCGGGCTACAAATAGGGAAGTTGTTCGTCTCCTGAAAGATGGTGAAATAAACACCATCTTTGGTCAGCAAGTATACAAAGAAAGCAGAACCTATAACCAAGCCTCCAGCAGCTCAGCACTGGGGAAAGGCAGAACTATGGTGCTACACAAACCAAGTAAGAATTCTCAGGTTCATAAGGATTTACAGCAGGCTCTTTGCAGAGCCATTTTGGGGGAAACAAATCTTAGCAACACCAAAATGAAAAAATTTGTATTTAGAACATTAATTCTCAACTCTGACTACACATGAGAATCAATCACCTGGGGAGATGTTTTTAAATATAAAATTTTTTTAAATATAAATTTTTAAATTTAAATTTTTTAAATATAAATTTTTAAATTTAAATTTTTTAAATTTAAATTTTTAAATTTAAATTTTTAAATGTTTTTAAATATAAATGCTTAAATATAAATATAAATATATTTTTAAATATAAATGCTTAAATATAAATGCCGAGAGATTTTGCACTCTTTAAAAAAGGAAAAAAACAAAAAAACAAAAAATCTTCACCAGGAATTCTGATGTGCAGCCAGGACTGGGAATCACTGACTTACAATGAATGGAGAGAAAGCTTACAAACAGAAACCAGAGATCAGAACTCTGCTTTCAGAAACATCCCAGAACAGATCCACCTGACAGATAAAGATCAACGGGACCTGGATAGCAAAGGCAGAGCAACCTGCATTACCTCCTCAACCTGCAATAGCCCCATACTGGAAAATTCAGTTTTTGTATCATGTAATATACAGTATGGTCATTGGTTAGTAGAGTGGCCAGCTGGGCCAAAACTGGAATGCAGAGTCTAGTTCCTCACTACTCAAAACATAGTCCTTAGACCAGCAGCGAAGGCATCACCTGGGAGCTTGTTAGAAATGGACATTCTTGAGGATGTCCATGGTGGTTCAGTCGGTTAAGCAGCTGCCCTCAGCTCAGGTCAGGATCTCAGGGTCCTTGGATCGAGCCCCACATTGGGCTCCTTGCCCCGTGGGGAGCCTGCTTCTCCCTCTCCCTCTCCTTCTGCCTGCCGCTCCTCCTGCTTATATGCTCTCTCTCTCTCTCTCTCTGGCTATCTCTCTCTCTGTGTCAAATAAACGAACAAAATCTAGACAGAAAGAAGGAAGGAAGGAAGGAAGGAAGGAGGGAAGGAAGGAAGACAGGGACATCCTCAGCCCCACCCCAGTCCTGCTGCATCAGAATCTGCATTTTAGCAAGCTACTGTCAGGTAATAAACTCACTCATTCAAGTTTGAGAAATAATGGTCTTGCTGTTTATGGAACTGACAAGCTAGTGATCCCTCCAGAGACTTGTTTTTATGAAGTGATAGGAAGGATGGACTAACAATAAATAAATAAATAAATAAATAAATAAATAAATAAATAAATAAATGAATAAATAAAAGAATAAATAAAAGAATGGATGGGAAGTTTGTTCTGTTTGTTTTGTTTCTGATTTGTTAAATTTGTTAAAGAATAAGGGTTTTACAGTCCTCAAAAAGTTAAAAATAGAACTACACTACAATCTAGTAATTACACTGCCAGGTATTTACCTGAAGAATACAAAAATACTGATTCAAAAGGGTATATGCAGCCTGATGTTTATGGCAGCATTATCAACAATAGCCAATTATGGAAGGAGCCCAAATGTCTATTGACTGATGAATGGATAAAGAAAATGTGGTATATTGGACTATTGGACTATTACTCAGCCACAAAAAAGAATGAAATCTTGCCTTTTGCAACAATGTGGATGGAGCTAGGGAGTATTATGCTAAGTGAAATAAGTCAGTCAGAAAAAGACAAATATCATATGATTTCTCTCATATGTGGAAATTAAAAAATTAAACAGATGAACATAGGGGAGGAAAAGAAAAAAGGCAAACCAGAAAACATATTCTTAACTATAGAGAACAAACTGAGTGTTGCTGGAGTGGAGGTGGTTGGGGGGACGGGCTAGATGGGTGATGGGTATGAAGGAGGGAACTTGTGATGAACACTGCGTGTTGTTATGCATGTGATGAATCACTAAATTCTACACCTGAAACTAATATTACACTGCATGCTAGCTAACTAGAATCTGAATAAAAACTTGAAACAAAAAAAAAGAAGAAGAAGAAGAAAAAGAAGGGATTTAGTCCATCAGTGTTTGAAGAGAAAGGAGGAGGCAAGGACAAAGGATGATGTGTTCTCAGACCCAGGAGAAAAATAATGATGATGATGATGATGATGATGAAGTCAACAGATAAAGGAGTGCTTTTCCTAAAAGGCTCAGTGAGAACCTGGTCACAAAGGAGTACATTTCCAGAATCCAGAAGATGAACCAAGACACGAAGGAGAAATCTCCCCACTGCTGTCCATAACCCAGGATTGCGCTAACACAGACATAATTGCTGGGTGGGAAGGACTGGCCAATAGCAGTCTTGGCACATGCATTGACATTTTCTTTTTTTTTTTTTTTTTTTTTTTTGAGAGAGTGAGAGAGGGAACACAAGCAGAGGGAGTGGGAGAGGGAGAAGCACACTTCCTGCTGAGCAGGGAGCCCAATGTGGGGCTCGATCCCAGGACCACTGGGATCATGACCTGAGCTGAAGGCAGACGCTTAACGACTGAGCCACCCAGGTGTCCCTGCATTGGCATTTTCAAGATGCATCATCAACCTGAGAGGCAATGGTGAGGCTCCTTGTCAAGGCAGCCACAGTACTACCAGAATGACTAGAACTGTTCCTGAGTACACGTGCCTGGCACGTAGCAGGCATTCAACAAATATCTGTTGAAAAGATGGGTGGATGCAAGATACTACCAGGAGACTTTAGAAATAATTAGAGGGGAAAACCTGCAGGGGAACTGAGCACTACAGAAACAGAGATGGCACAAAGAATCATCAAAGTGTGAAGATGAATTTATGTGACCTCATTTGTACCTATAGACAGTGCAGCGTACATGTCATTATGAGGGCCATATCAAAGAATTCCCAGAGGTATCACATCAAGAGTTTCTTGGAGTAGGTGGACCCTCTCCCGACCATTACTACAAAAATAATGGTCCCCCAAACTTGTTATTCTGAAAATTGGTAAAGAAAAAAATAATGAAGCATTTATTCTGCCTGCCTGCTCTCCATGTGCAAGTAGCCAAATGGTCAATGAAAGGTCTAATAAGAAAATCCCAGTGTTGGGAAAACTAGGTTTCCACAGACAGAAGAATGAAACTGGACCCCTCTCTTACACCACTTACAAAAATTAACTTGAAATGGATAAAGACTGAAGTTTAAGGCCTGAAATCGTAAAGCCCCTAAAACAAAACAAGGAAAAATCTCTTTGAAATTGGTCTCGGCAATGATTTTTTGGATATGACACCATAAGCACAAGCAGCAAAAGCAGAACTAAATGGGCGGGACTACATCAAACTAAAAAGCTTCTGTATAGCTGAAGAAACCATCAACGAAATGAAAAGGCAACCTACCAAATGGGAGACAATATTTGTAAATCATATATCTGATAAGGGATTAATACCCAAAATATAGATAAGGAACAATCCAATTTTCAAATGGGAAAAAGACCTGACATTTTTCAAAGGAAGATCTATAAATGGCTAACAAGTACATGAAAAGTTGTCCAACAACACTATCATCAGGGAAATGCAAGTCAAAACCACAATGAAGCATCACCTCACATCTGTCAGAATGACAACCATCAAAAAGATAAGAGATAACAAATGCTGACTCAGATGGGAGAAAAGGGAACATTTGCATACAAGTGTTACTGGGAATTTAACTGGTGCACCCACTATGGAAAACAATATGGAGGTTCCTCAAGAAATTAAAAATAGAACTACCATATGATCCAGTAATTCCATTTCTGGGTATTAATCCAAAGGGAAAAAAATCAGTATCTCAAAGAGACACCAGTACTCTCATGTTCATAGCAACATTATTCATAATAGCCAAGGCGTGGAAACAACCTAATATCTGTCAGTGGATGAATGACTAGAATGTCACACACACACACACACACACACACACACACACACACACAGTGGAATAGTCTTCAGCCTTGGGGGGAAAAAAGAGAAATCCTGCCACATGCAACAACACAGATGAAAAACTGGGGTATTACAGTAAGTGAAATAAGTCAGACAGAGAAAGAAAAATATTGTATGCTCTCCATATACATAGAATCTAAAAAAAGAAAGGAAAAAAGAACTCAGAGAACAGGTTGGGGTTGCCAGGGGCAGGCGGAATGGGAGAAAGTGGTCAAAGGGTCAAACTTCCATTCTAAGATGAAAATGTTCTGGAGATGTATGGTAACTATATTTAACAATACTGTTCTATATACTTGAAAGTTGCTAAAAGGGTAGATATTAAAAGTTCTTTCCACACACAGAACAGTAGCTATGTGAGGTGATGGGTGTGTCTAACCTTATTTTGGTAATCATTTCACAATATATATGTATATCAAATTTTCTTTTACACTTCAAACTTATGCAATGTTATATGTCCACTGTATCTCAGTTAATCTGGAAAAAAAGAAAAACTCAGCTAAAACATAGTAAAAATAACAGAATGTTATTTATATAACAGAATGTTAACAGAATGTCACAATAAAGAATTTAAGCCAGCAGTTCTTAAGCTTGACTGCACTTGGGAATCACCTTTGGGAGCTTCAAACATACCAATGTTGCCTGGATCCCACCCCCAGAGATTCTGATTTAATTTACCTGGTGAGGGGCCTAGGAATGACACTGGGCAGAGTTAAAATCTCCTTCCATGATTCTAATGAGCAGCCAAGGTTGAGACTATTGATACAGGCAATGAACATCAATGGCCAACAATCAGGCACAAGGCTGTTGGTCTACAATATACAGATCAGGTGGATAACAGCAGTTACCACTGGTCGGTCCTAACACCATAAAAAGATGTGATGCAAATGGAAATACCCAACACCTACTACGAGGGAATCTCATAAAAATGTCAATCTGAATCAGATCAAGTCTCTTAACTTAACTTTTACTTACAAGAAATGTAAGAGACTTACGGGAAATAAAGGACACCCTCAGGATGCAATCAGCAAAACCCAGAATGCAGGAAAGTCTACAAGACAAATAACCAACCCTCTTTCTCCAACAAGTAAATTATAAGAAAATAAAGGACAAGGAATCTATAAAAGAGTTATAAAAGACTTATCGGCCAATGCAATATGTCGACCTGATTTGGATTTTGATTGGAATAAGCCAACAGTGAAAAAAACTATGAGACAATCAAAGAAGTCTGAATATTGCTCGATGTTTGTGCTGAGGTGCCTGGGTGGCACAGTCAGTTAAGCATTTGACTCTTTGTTTCAGCTCAGTTCCTGATCTCAGGGTTGTGAGATCAAGCCCCAGATTGAGCCCCACGTGGGGCTCCATGCTCAACGCAGAGTCTGCTTGGGATTCTCTCTCCCTCTCCCTCTGCCCCTCCCACTCCTGCTTTCTCTCTCTCTAAAAATAAATAAATCCCTTTAAAAAAGACAATTGCGTTAAATTTTTAGGTCAGTACTTTTGTCTATAAAGGGTCAGATAAGTGTTTTAGGCTTTGTGCTTCTACAGTCTGTTGCAATGATTCAACTATGTCATTGTAGCCTGAGAACTGCTATCAACAACACATAACACATGGCTGTGCTGTATTCCAATAAAAGTTTACTTATAAAAACGGACAACAGAATGGATTTTGTCAACCTCTGTTTTAGAGATACATTCAGAAGAGCTTATAGTATATGATGGATGGAATTTGCCTCTAAACTCTAAACCTTCCACTGGAGAGGAGGGGAATGAGTGAGCAGTATAAATGAATTGATATGAATGAATTGATAATTAGCTGAAGATGAGTACTTGGGACTTCATTATACCAGTGGTTCTCAAAGTGTGGTCCCTGGACGATCTGTGTCCGCATCATCTGGAAATTTGTTAAAATGCAAATTTTAGGTCCCACCTAAGACTTACTGAACCAGAAACTCTGGGGGTAGATCCCAGCAATCCGTTTTAACAAGCCCTCCCAGTGATTCTAAAGCACACTAACGTTATTCTCACTCTCCTTGTGGTCTTCTGTATGTTTGAAATTTTTAATAGTAAAAGGTTTTTTTCATCTGATTCCCAAATGGCCATACCAGATAATCAGTCCCTTTTAGGAAATATCAATTGTTTTAGATAGAGTATGATACATTGCTGAAGCAGGGGAATTTAAAAATGCAAATGAAACCTTTTTGAAATGCTCATTAGACCTATTACCTAATTCAAAACAAAGAATACACACACACACACACACACACACACACACACACACACACACACTTTTTTACAGTCCTAGGCTTTTTTTTTTTTTTAGTATTATTATTAAAACAGTTAACTCACTAAAAGTTTATTTTATATGTACCATCAGCTAAACATCTGCATCAACTTTTCAGGGAAAAAATTAGTTATTTGATCTGAAAACACCTCTATTATCAAGAGCATATTATGTTTTAGGGCGCCTGGGTAGCTCAGTCAGTTAAGCGACTGTCTTTGGCTCGGGTCATGATCCCGGGGTTCTGGGATCGAGCCCCATGTAGGGCTCCTTGCTTAGCGGGGTGCCTGCTTCTCCTCTCCCTCTGTGGCTCCCCCTGCTTGTGCTTTCTCTCTCACTCTCTCTCTTTGTGTCAAATAAATAAATAAAAATCTTTTTTAAAAAAGAACATTATGTTTCAATATACACAGATCACAAATCATTACATCATAAACCTGAAACTAATGTCATATGTCAATTATATCTTCATAAAAAAGAATATATTTTCCCAATACTCTACTTTGTTTTTATCAGACATTATTTTCCAGATTTTGTGAGATTTTAACAGTATTTATTATTATGATGTCTTGAATTAATTTGAATGGAAAATGTGCCAGATTTCTCAGCCTCATCACCAACAGATTTTTTTTTTAACCTTGTCATTATGCCAGTAAACAGTCCGCTATTGTTTTGGAAATAAAGTATGTGGAGAATTTCTCCATTGTTCTTTAAAATTTATGCTAGCTATTACAGAATGAAGGTGCTCTCTGTATGGCAAAACAGTCTGCAATTTGCCATTTTGTTGTGTAAATTTACTACCTCTGTAATTCTTCTGTAAGTAAGCCTTTCTTTGCCAGCATCTAAATATATCAATTACAATTTCTGAAACTACTGATGGGGACAAAGAATCTAGAGGAAGCATCTAAAACATAATATGTTGTATCTAATATAACGTGAGCAGAGGTTACATCCTTTCTATTTCTTGATTTGATTTGCCTAAATACCTCTAGCCTATAAGAATTGAAATATATTGCCAGAAGTTGTCATTTTCATGTTATATAGTCAGTATCTTAAAAAGCCTATTTCCTACAGAACAACTGATTCAGGCATATTGTATCCGACCCATACAAGATACAGATCCTACCCTCATGATAAAATAAATTATTTTATCAGTTAAGATCCTCTGGTTACAAGAAATAGAAACTGCCTAACTTAAGTAGAAAAAAAAAGAATGTGGGAAGAAGATAGGGTAACTCACACCGTGGAACAAAATGTGGACCAGACTCAAGAAGGGCAGAGACTAGAGCAACCCCAGAGACAAAGAGAAGCAGGACCTACCTATTGAATGGTCAGTTCAGGGAGTGCTTGCAGAGATAAAGAGTGCTAGCCATGCAGGGTCTCTGTATCACTCTTCTCATGAATATAAATGCTTTCCAGCCACCTGGCTTAGGTCAGGAGCCATCACGTCCCTGACTGATAATCCCATCAAGGCAAAACTGGGGTGCTGTTAAGAAGGAGGACAGCTGGGCGCCTGGGTGGCTCAGTCCTTTAAGCATCTGCCTTAGGCTCAGGTTGTGATCCCAGGGTCCTAGGATCGAGTCCTGCATCGGGCTCCCTGCTCAACGGGGAGTCTAGTTCTCCCACGCCCTTGGCTATTCCCCCTGCTTATGCTTTCTCTCTCTGTCAAATAAATTTAAAAAATCTTAGGAAGAAGAAGAAGGAGGAGGAGGAGGAGAGGAGAAGGAGATGAAGGATAGCTGATGGGAGGTAAAAATGATACATTTCCACTGAAATTAATTTTATTTTTTTTAAGATTTTGTTTATCCATTCGACAGACAGAGATCCCAAGTAGGCAGAGAGGCAGGCAGAGAGAGAAGAAAGGAAGCAGGCTCCCTGCTGAGCAGAGAGCCCAACGTGGGACTCAATCCCAGGACCCCAGACAATGACCTGAGCTGAAGGCAGAGGCTTTAACCCACTCAGCCACCCAGGCGCCCCCTGAAACTAATTTTAAAACATGGGCAAAATACCACTTAAAACATGTTAATTATAGGAATTCCTCAATCAAGACACAAAGGCAAGCATCTCTTTAATTCTGGTCATGTAAGTGGACACACATACACACCCAAGAATGAATATAAATTAAAATTTTGATAAGGTACGTAAGTTTGATTCATATTCAGCCTAGTTATATAAGGGGTTCATTCATTCTTTCATCCACAAGTATTTAAGCATTAGTCTAGATACAAAGGATAAAGCACTGAAAAAAATGTTTTCAATTCCTGACTCATGAAACGTATTTTAGTCAGAGAGAAACAAACAAGAGACAAAATAAATGAACAAATTATGTAGCATCTTAGAAGATGCTATGGAGAAGAATAAACAAGAGAAGACTGATAAGGGATAGGGAGTACAAGGTCAAGCTCACAAATTTAAAGAGAGTGATTACAGAAGGCCTCACTGAGGTGACAATGGAGCAAAGACCTGTAGGTAGAGAGTACATCAGTCAGGCAGGCATATGGAAGAAAACCTTCCAGGAAGAAGGAGCAGTAGGTGCAAGGCATTGAGGCAGGCATTTACCTGGGGTGGTCAAGAACCATAAAGAGGCCAGTGTGGCTGGAGCCCCTGAAGTGAGCAATGGGAGAGGGATTGGAAGTGAGGTCAGAGGTCAGAGGTCAGAGGCTGGTCAGGTCATGACAGGCCTTATAGGCCACTGTGAAATCTCTAACTTTTTCCCTAAGTGTGACGGGAAAACCACCCCACAGCGAATTTTTTTTAATTTAAATTCAATTAATTAACATATAGTATATTATTAGTTTCAGAGGAAGAATTTAGTGATTCATCAGTTGCATAAAACACCGGGTGCTCACTCCACCACATGCCCTCCTTAATGCCCATCACCCAGTTGCCCCATCCCCCCACCCATCTCCCCTCCAGCAACCCTCAGTTTGTTTCCTATGGTTAGGAGTCTTTTATGGTTTGTCTCCCTCTCTGGTGTCGTCTTATTTTTCCTTCCCCTTCCCTATGTTCATCTGTTTTGTTTCTTAGATTCCACATATCAGTGAAATCATATGATAACTGTCTTTCTCTGACTGACTTATTTCGCTTAGCATGATACACTCTAGTTCCATCCATCTCGTTGCAAGTGGCAAGATTTCATTCTTTTTGATGCCTGAGTAATGTTCCATTGTATATATATTCTACAACTTTTTTAATCCATTCATTTGTCGACGGACATCTAGGTTCTTCCCATAATTTGGCTATTGTGGACATTGCTGCTACAAACATTTGGGGATGCATGTGTCCCTACAAATCACTATGTTTGTATCCTTTGGATAAATACCTAAGAGTACAATTGCTGGGTCATAGGGTAGCTCTATTTTTAACTTTTTGAGGAACCTCCATGCTGTCTTCCAGAGTTGCTGCACCAGTTTGCATTCCCATCAACAGAGTAAGAGGGTTCCCCTTTCTCCGCATCCTCATCAACATCTGTTGTTTCCTGAGTTGTTAATTTTAGCCATTCTGACTGCACACCACAGAGAACTAATGCCCCACCTAAGAATTCATCCTTCTCTTGAATCATCTTTCTATCCCAAAATCCATTAAATATCAACACACTCTTTTCCCCCTGGCTCTCCAGGCCTATCTGTACATTTCCTAGATGACTAAAGACGTCGGCAACTCCTAGGCATTGTCTAACGCCCAGAACATTACTACTTAGCTGTATCAGTCAGTGTCCAACCAGGAGATAGAAATCACACAGCGGGGGTGCCTGGGCGGCTCAGTGGGTTAAAGCCTCTGCACTTTGGCTCAGGTCATGATCCCAGGGTCCTGGGATCGAGCCCCACGTCGGGCTCTCTGCTCGGCGGGGAACCTGCTTCCTCCTCTCTCTCTGCCTGCCTCCCTGCCTGCTTGTGATCTCTGTCTGTCAACTAAATAAAATAAAAAGAAAGAAAGGAAGAAAGAAAGAAAGAAAGAAAGAAAGAAAGAAATCACACAGCGATTTTAACAAACAAAGTTTAACAGAAGATTCAATAATGGGGCATAACCTAGTAAGAAGTAAAGAAAACTCTAAAGAATGTAATTAGCAGCTACTACCCCTGGGGCTAAGATTGAGACCCCAAGGCAGAGCTGCCCTCCTCCTAGTGCTGAGATCCGTACCTTATTGGAAAGAGCACCATCATAGCTCAATGATGGAACTTGCTGGAAATCCACCCTCCGGATGCAAGAGAAAGCCATTGACAGAGAGGTACCATGCCTTGGAACTGGCTGTTAGCTGCACAAGGGGTTACCAGAGGAAAGCTCTAGAGGCTGGATGCTGTTGGTTGCCATGCACTGTAGGAGCCAAGCATTCACTAAAGAAGCCAGATGCTGGAGATACCACACACCGCAGAAGCCAAGTGGTAAAGAAAGCCGTGCCTTGCACTGCTGGCCTATGAGCCAGAAGTCACACACAGAATGGGAGTTTGCCAAGAGAACACCCTGGAACCAGGACCAAAACCAAACCGAACCAGACTCTCTGCTCCAGTATCCCCCTAGCACCCCCTACTGACAAAGCTAACATCATGCCAGCTGGCAAAGGAGAAATGTTACATGGGCCCAACTCTATTTTCATAGAGCACGAGATAATGGATGGACTTGAAGTGGAGAGGCAATAAATCGATCACTGGCATGCCAGCATTTCCTATTTAGATGCAATATTCACAGCATAAACTGTTGATGAACTGCAAGATTATACTTTTCGTAGTGTTGCTACTTTCTTTCTTTTTTTTTTAATTTTTTTTTATTTTAATAAACATATAATGTATTTTTATCCCCAGGGGTACAGGTCTGTGAATCGCTAGGTTTACACATTTCACAGCACTCATCATAGCACATACCCTCCCCAATGTCCATATCCCCACCACCCGTGTTGCTACTTTCTAATGCAAGATGCACTCGTACCCTCCCCACAGAACAACTGAAACCATGCCCAAGTGTGAAGCGCCACGTTCTGAAAAATAAAATATAGTCTATTCATTCTGTAAATTCTACACTTAGAAAATGCCTGAATATCTATTTAGGGCACTAGAGAGTCCCCTTGTTAAAAATAATGCCCAGGGTAGGCCTGGGTGCATGCTGTTCTATGTAATGAAAAATTTAATTGATTTAATTCCACTTCAAATACTTGCCTCCTAGTATTTGCCTTTGTTTTTCCCAAAAGAAGCACACAATTGTTGTCTTCTTCTACTTGGATGTATTATGAATGAATGGCCCAGTAGATCATGATGGAAAGAGCATGGGCTCTCTATCAGGCAAACGTGGTCTTAAAGTCTGATTCCACCACTTTCTGGGTATGTGACTTTCAGCATACCACTTAATCTCTATGAAGTACAGTTTCCTCATCTCTAATTGGGACAATAGCACCCACTTGGCTATTCGAAATGTTTGAAAGAGTTTGAAAAGACTGTCTGGAGCACCTGGTAGACTACTTGCCCCAGAGAAGTACCTTTTTTTTTTTTTCTTTGAGAAGTACCTATTTTAAAAGATGGCCTGGATTTGTGAATCTCATTGCTCTTTTATCTGCTAGGAATTTTATTCAGTTGCCGATGGTGAAAACTGTAAGCATGCCAAGTTAATTCAAACTTCCATTCCAAAGACAGCCACAGAAAGCATAAAATAAAATTTTGTAAAATGTTCCACTAATTACCATTGAACTTCTAAATAGTATTCCAGTTTGTTGGGGATAAAAACATTAACTGACACAGACACCAAAGGTTAATAGAGATTCTCAGAAACATTAACTGTCCCCATCACTACCTCTTCCTGAATTTTGTTGTTCTTCATATTGAGAGGCCATTTTTTAAAGTATAGTTTTCTTTCCTCTTCAAAGTGTCTTGCTATAATAATTCTATTCTCAACTTCAAAAGTTCAGATAGCTACCTATAAGAAAACAAAGCACAGGCTTACATAAAATGTGGCTGTTGATGACAGCTCACCAAACAGAATAAGAAACTAAAGGATTGTGAAAATAAAACTCCAAAACACCAGAATGACCTCAGACTCAAGGTTTCCATCACAATAAACAAATTTCTAGAACTTTCATGTAGTCTAATCCCAATTTCCAAAAACTGATATGTACTTTCTAGACCATATGTTCCTTTGGTTCATTTCATATCACTAATGTTTTTCATATTCAAATTATACCTGATGCCAAATATTTTTTTTTCTACTTTGTAAAGCAGATGTAGCCAGAGAAGAAAGTAACTCTTCCTTGGCAAGAGGGTTCTGAAGTTTCCTGTAAGCCAGTTGAATTCTCAACACAGGATCAGACAAACAAGAATATAATGGAACCCAGGTGTTAGACTAATTACTAATTTAGCCATAAATGAAGAAAAGGGAAATATTAATCCTTGATGTAGGTTGCTGTGTTAATACAGAATCCATCATAATGAAGGAATGACCTCACTTGGCTCCGAGGTTAACAGTATGAAAGGTGCTGTATTGACCGAATGTTAATAAGTTGTATGTGTGGCAGCAGGCAAGCAGGAGATGGCAGAAGGAAGCTATAGTGGTAGCTGTGTAATTACAATGGAAGTCGTGTCTTGGGTAATGAACACAATTCACATCACATCTTCTCGGTCACAGCACAATTCTCCAGCTCTGTTTATAGTAATCGGCGGGATTATTTGACAGCAAGATGACATTTTGACTTTGGAACAAATTTTTCTCATAGAAAGCACAATTACCCACTGATATTGTGATATGTAATTAGACACAGCCATGCCAGGCAACTTAGATTTTTTAAAACATAACAAACAATGGATGTGTTGTCAGCACACGACATTCTTCAATCCTTATACATGGGCTTCTTGGCCTAAATGTCTTGGTCATATGCAACGGATGCAATCTGAAAATTTTTAATTGCCTATTATTTAAATTAGAAGTTTCAAATTTTTAAATTTAGAAAGTCCCTGGCAGCTAAAACTAATATCTGTGATGGATCAGATCTTTATTGTATGCAGAGACTGTGTTTCAAGGAACATTATTTGGCTCATATTCTATCTTAAGGCATTTAACCAAAAAATCCATATTGTAAAGGAATTTTATTACAGTATAAAATGTAATATGCTGGAAATATGTATGAATTCTTATGAGTCCAGTTGTTTTATTTAAACTCACTGAGGCATCAGTAATGCACCACACTGAGTAGGTGAAAGAGAGAAAACTTCCTTTTGTAACCTTTCCACGTTTTGCCAAATTCAGAAAGGGAATTCTTTGTTTGGTGGGTGTGTGTGTGTGCTGTGTGTGTGTGTTTGTGGGTGTATGTGTGCATGCACGTGCATTCATATTTGTCTACATTCCACCATCTCCCAATTACCTTCATTAAAAATGGTCAAGTTTTTCTCCTTTCTGATATCCCCCGGCATCACTTCAAACCATCTTCTCTTTCCTCAAAGTGTATTCAGGAGAAATCAGTATGTTTTAACATTAGCACAAACAAAACATAATTAAATGGAAGTGAAGTCTAAAGTAGCTATTTGTTGCATGTCATAATCAAATAAATTAAAATATGTTTAAAATCATGAAAAATAAGATAAACATATTTTCCTTCTGTGGTATAAATGATATTTAAAATATACTCTCAGGAGGGGTGCCTGGGTGGCTCAGTCATCTAAGTGTCTGCCTCTGTTTTAGGTTATGATCCCAGAGTCCTGGAATTGAGCCCCACGTTGGGCTCCCTACTCAGTAGGGAGTCTGCTTCTCCCTCTGCTTCTCCTTCTCTCTCTCTCTCAAATAAATAAATAAATAATCTTTTAAAAAATAAAAATAAATAAAATATACTCAGGAAACATTGGAAACTGTATTTTTCTGTTATAGATTATGAACTGTCATTAGTCAAAAGCAAAAAAAAAATCACACTAACTTCTTGATGTGATATTATCCAATTGCCAGAGATTAGCAGAAATATGGTGGTCCCCGCCCTTATCTGTGGGAGATAAGTTCTAAGACCCCCAGTGGATGCCCAAAACCACAAATAGTACTGAACCCTCTATGTACTTTTTTTCCTATACGTATATATCTATAGTAAAGTTTAATTTCTAAATTAGGCATATAGATTAATAATAACTAATAATAAAATGCAACAATTATAACAATATACTGTAATAAAAGTCATCAGAGAGGAGAAAAACCATGAGAGACTCTTTTTTATTTTTCCCAGAGGGCCCATGAGAAGGAATTTTTTTTAATTAACATATAATGTATTATTTGCACCAGGGGTAGAGGTCTGTGAATCATCAGGCTTACACATTTCACAGCATTCCCCATAGTACACACCCTCCCCAATATCCATCACCCAGCCACCCTATTCCTACCCCCTCACCCTCCAGCAACCCTCAGTTTGTTTCATAAGATTAAGAGTCTCTTATGGTTTGTCTCCTTCCTGATCCCATCTTGTTTCATTTTTTCCCTTCCTAGCCCCCATGACCCCCCTATACTGCCATTCAAATTCCTCATATCAGAGAGGTCATATGATAATTGTCTGTCTCCACGAGAGACTCTTAACTCTATGAAACAAACCGAGGGTTGCTGGAGGGGAGGTGGATGGGGGATGGGGTAATTAGGTGATGGGCATTAAGGAGGGTACATGATGTGATGAGCACTGGCTGATATATTATTGAACACTACATCTGATAACCAATGATATTGGTTAATTGAGTTCAAATTTTAAAAAATTTAAAAAGCTATATGAATTGGGTTTCTCTCTCTCTCAAATAGCTTCTTGTACTATACTAACTTTTCTTCTTGCGATGACGTGAGATAGTAAAATGCCTATGTGATGAGCCACAGTAAGGTGGATGGGGTAGGCATGTGCCATAGCGTTAGGCTACTGTTCGCCTCTGACAACACGTCAGGAGGAGGATCATCTGCTTCCAGACCGTGGTTGACCACAGGTAACTGAGACCACAGAAGGCAAAACCACGGGCAAAGGGGGGACTTCTGTACTAAACTTCTTCAGTATTCGTCTATAACACGGGATGATGTAACTACCTCACAAGGTAAACTGTGAAGACCTAATGTGATAAAAGCAGGGATCAGCAAACTATGGAACATGAGCCAAATCTGGTCAATCACTTGTTTTTGTTTTTGTTTTTGTTTTTTACATCCCACCACATAAGAAGAGTTTTCACATTTTTTAATGGTTTTTAGAAAGCAAAAGAATAAAGATACTTCATGACATGTGAAAATTATGTAAAATTCAAATTTCTGAATCCATAAATGCAGTGATATTGGAACACAGCTACACTCATTCATTTCGGTATTGTCTGCTTTTGTATTTGTATGGCTGCTTTCACAAAACTACAGCAGCATTGAGTAACTCAAGCAGAGCCTGCATACGACCTTCAGCGCCTTAACTATTTACTGACTGGCCCTTAGCAGAAGAAATTTGCTGACCTCTGAAATAAGCATGAAAATCATTTAGTGCAATGCCAAACATGTGGCAGGAGCTCAACAAATGATATTCATTTATATAAGTACAGCCTTAGCATATTCATATATATTTCATGGACTAAAAATATTTGGTCCCTAAGTGCCATTCACAACTATAATATTGTATATGGAGAGACCCACAGGGCCACACTGGGCCACTAAAAGACTTTCTCCATCCCTCCCCAGCTCCTCAGGACTTGCCTTCATGCTCCTCCTGCTCGGGAGATAAGGTAGACAGGCATCTTCTGTGCGCCTCACCCATTGCTTTCAATGCTGGTTTAGAATATTGCTCAGAAACACTCCTTTCCTCCACCACCATCTCCAAGGATGGAGTATACTTTGGGAATGACCAAATAACTTGCTTTGGAATGGAATATGAACAGACACATTATGATCTACTGGAGTCCTCATTTCGAGAAGATTCATTCTAGACCTCAGTTGCAAGGGAAGCAAAACTCATTAGAATTAGAAACAATCCACTAACAAACAGACCACCTAAAAAATTAGTTCCCATTTCAAACTTTCATAGCCACTGGGGTCATGCCTGACCATCTGATCAGAACCTTAATCTTCCCTTTCAAATGAAACAGTATATCTGCCTGATTGGACCCAAGGTCCACCCAGCTAGCCCAGATATCTGCAGCCCAAACAGTCATTGAGTTTCCATTTTTGGTCTAAATAATACTGAAATGGATGAATCACAAATATTAAGCCTCAGTAAAATTTATTCTTTCTGCCAGCCACACGGAAAAGAAAAGTTCCAGTGCAAACATAAAACGCAGTCAGCTGGGGTTACAGCTCATTTTTGCGTGGGATCAACTTCAGATTTTTATCTAGACTAGATTGTTTCTAAATTCATATGTTTAAAAGTGAGAAAAGTGAGAAATTGAGTTTGTGGTCATTTTAGCAGTAAAAGGTCTATGGGCCACATTGACACCATCTTGCGACACTGAATCTCTCAGCTACTAAGTAATTTGGAAGAAAAAAAAATGGATGAATATGTCATCATTTATTGGCCCACTGAGGATTTGCACTAAGTAAAATATCTTCCAGGAGCAGGCCCAAAAAACATCACTCTGTGGGTTTCCTACTGGGCAGGATATGCTTCTCACCATCATTCTCTAACTACATAAAGAAAAGATTCATGTCATCAAAGAAGCACAGGGAATCCGACTTAGAAAAGACCTTGCCTATGAAGCCACACCAGTAGAATTCTTGGCTCAATTATGTAATGAAATTATCCAAATGCTTTTCTACTAACACAATCCACTCTGCCCACACTTCCTTCATCCCTGGTTCATGATTTTAATAATGTTTTTAACTTTCAAAAAATTTCTTGGTTTTAAAAATCTTCTTATGTAAATATTCAAAGCCAATTCAAGTCCCATTTTAAAGTTACCTCTTGGGGAGAGGAGGACCTGCTTCTTTGCCAAGGGCACTTTGATTGCTATTTTCTATTTACAAGAAAGGGTATATTTCCATGTCTTAGCAGTAAGACAGGCATAAATGAATAAATTACCATTTGCCTACATTTAAATCTTATAACCTAAACTATTGGACAGCTGACTCCAATTGATTTATTATTGCTCAGAGTTACTGTCTGCCAAATGAAGCCAAATATTAAGGTAAAGGACAAGTTACTAACCAAAAAATGATGTGTTGGTGCCCTGGTTTTTTAGTTCAGAACTCTTCCTGTGGCCCATGACTGAGGACTGGGAGGTCCTGGTTTTCTTCTGCTGCATACTTTAATATGTCTATTTGGTATGCACAGTCCCTTCTCAGCCATCTATCTGAGGCCCTAGGCTTTCATAGATTGTGAGGTTGGGTCCTGACTCTAGTTTATCTCATTATCCAAAAGCCAAATATACCTGAATACATTTAGCCAGTACCCAGAAGTCCCAGTGATGTTTCTGTGGTTTCTGGGAGTAAAAACCATCATCTCTCACATCACACCCTCCACCTATATGCAGAACCCCAGCAGCCTAAATATTTATGTACTTTGATAGACATCATCCAACCTCATCCATATATAGATTTACTTTTCTTACTAGATATTCAGAAAATTACATCGCCCAGCACTCTTGCAGTTAGGAGGAGACATATGACTGGTTCTGGCCAATAAAATGTGAGAAGTGATTTGTATCACTTGTAGATTGAGGAGGTAACAAGACGCTATACAATTCTTCAGCCTTTCCCCAGTCTGTCTTTTGCCCAGTGGGGACAGAGGCATTCCAGATGGTGGAGCTGCTGTCAGGCTGGTCCCTCAATGACTATGTGGGCAGAGAGCTACCACCACCCTACCTTACACTCTGTGCCTCACCACCTGCCCATTCAAATTAGATCTGCAGCCTAAGCAAAAAAGGAAGCTTTAGGGTGTGGGCCCTGGAGATTCCAGGACAATATTTTCCTGCAACATAGTATAACTTATCCTGACTAACATGGTAGCAGTTGTCTCAATTAAGTGATGTATATCTCAGAGGAATTCCTTTTGCATGACTCCTACGTCACTGTTGCTTGATTCTCATGGAAAAATCACCTTCATTTACTCCCTCCCACTCAGGAGCTGAGATTGACTTCAAAGGATAAATAGGATTTAGAAAGATGAAGAAAGGGTAGAGAGCATCCCACACCAGAGAAATTGGTTGTTATTCCAATCTTTACAGAAAATAGTATGACTTAATAAACACATTTCTTTGGTGAAAATGGTAGACAAACATGAAAGATGCTCAGTTCCAACTCAGCCCTCCCCTAGTGGGTGGGGGCATGAACAATCACAAAGCACAGGCCCAGGCTCTCTACAGATTTGTTAGGTTAAGGGTTTAACTCTTGATTTCAGCTCAGGTCTCAATCTCAGGGTCATGAGGTCAAGCCCCATGTTGGGCTCCATGCTGGGTGTGGAGCCTACTTTTAAAAAAAGTATTTAAAAAAAAAAAAAAGAACAAGTTCCTCCCTTCCCATACAGGGGCATTGGCGTGACTATGTCAAGCCAGCTTCCTTTTTTTTTTTTTTTTCCTCCACATTTCAGCATTTCTTTACTTTCTTTACTTCTTCTTTTTTTTTAAATTTTTTATTTCTTTTCAGTGTAACAGTATTCATTGTTTTTGCACCACACCCAGTGCTCCATGCAATCCGTGCCCCCCCTAATATCCACCACCTGGTTCCCCCAACCTCCCACCCCCCACCCCTTCAAAACCCTCAGGTTGTTTTTCAGAGTCCATAGTCTCTCATGGTTCACCTCCCCTTCCAATTTCCCTCAACTCCCTTCTCCTCTCCATCTCCCCTTGTCCTCCATGTTATTTGTTATGCTCCACAAATAAGTGAAACCATATGATGATTGGCTCTCTCTGCTTGACTTATTTCACTCAGCATAATCTCTTCCAGTCCCGTCCATGTTGCTACAAAAGTTAGGTATTCATCCTTTCTGATGGAAGCATAATACTCCATAGTGTATATGGACCACATCTTCCTTATCCATTCATCTGTTGAAGGGCATCTTGGTTCTTTCCACAGTTTGGCGACCGTGGCCCATTGTTAAAATGTCTATACTGCCTAGACCAATCTATAGTTTCAATGCCATTCCAATCAAAATTCCAGCGGTATTTTTCAAAGAGCTGAAGCAAACAATCCTAAAATTTGTATGGAATCAGAAGAGATCCCGAATCACTAAGGAAATGTTGAAAAACAAAAATAAAACTGGCGGCATCACGTTACCTGATTTCAAGCTTTACTACAAAGCTGTGATCACCAAGAAAGCATGGTACTGGCATAAAAACAGACACATAGATCAGTGGAACAGAGTAGAGAGCCCAGATATGGACCCTCAACTCTATGGTCAAATAATCTTCGACAAAACAGGAAAAAATATCCAGTGGAAAAAAGACAGTCTCTTCAATAAATGGTGTTGGGAAAACTGGACAGCTCTATGTAGAAGAATGAAACTTGACCATTCTCTTACACCGTACACAAAGATAAACTCGAAATGGATAAAAGACCTCAACATGAGACAGGAATCCATCAGAATCCTAGAGGAGAACATAGGCAGTAACCTCTTTGATATCAGCCACAGCAACTTCTTCCAAGATATGTCTCCAAAGGCAAAAGAAACAAAAGCGAAAATGAACTTTTGGGACTTCAT